>NW_005054547.1:519952-596979 GCF_000277835.1 Geospiza fortis | reverse complement strand
AGTGTGTGTGTGTGGTGCGCGTGCGTGTGGTGCACTGGATGCGTGTGCCTGTATTTACGGGAGCCGGGGAAACCTCTGCTCCGCGCAGCGCCGGAGCAGCCTCCGGAGCCAGGCAGGGAGAAATCCTGGAGACAGGACACTGCGAGGGAGAGCCGCACATGCATACACACAAACACACATACACACGCACACACACACACACACACACACACACACACACACACGCACAGAGAGAGAAACGTGCTACACATTGCATCGCCGAAATACTGAATACAGGAGCAGAAAGCAAATCCTGGCGTGGATCGCTGTTTGCTGGCAGAAGGAAGGAAAAGCACCCTCAGCCCCGAAAACTTCCTCCTCACCACAAATCCCGCTGCTCCTAGACCCAAAATTACAAACTGCCTGTTAGCAAGACGTCAAAAAGGTACTACTCCTCGGTAGTATTGTTCTCTGTAGTACCAGGCTTAGACTGGGCCCCTTAAATACTTCTTCCCCGTTATTATTTGTTGCACACATAAAATACCTGAGCTGACAAGCTAGAATGAGGATTAGTCCATTTTCTAAAGGAAAGAGCAAAGGAAAGACGTTTCTGTGCATCACACAAAGAATGAGAAAACAAGAATGATAGTCCTTGACCTGGATAATTCCTGCCAACCTAGGAGAGGAGAGCAGGGGAGCAAAACCATAAATTTCTTTTCTGCAAATGAGCATCTGCAAAAAACTGAATGGGGGAAGTGAAGAAAATTCCTGCAAGGTGAATTGTTCTTGGGTTAGGGAGAGAGAAAAATACTCTGTAAAGTATTTGATAGCAAAATCCAAACTTACAGCTTTAAAAGATATCGCAGTGCTTTTTTATGAGTATTGTAGAGAAGTGTGATAGCTTGTCCAAAGTACAGAGGGAGATGTCAGCCACAGGATGAAGTGAAGAAGGCCCAACAGAAGAAATAAAAGACCATGATCTTGCAGACTGACTTATCACTGAGGAGCCACAGAGCAGTATCATGACATATCATAATTCAAGATACATAATTCACATTTAGACAGAAATTTTTAGGTGCCAGTACTGCTGTGGTGTCACATTAGCTGCAGTGTTAGTTCTGGGTCTGGGCCAGTGTATGCAGCCTGGTTCTGTGTTCTGGCGTAGTGTGTTCCTCCAGCCTCCCTTCCTGTTTTACCTCTCCCACATTGTCATTCCTTCTTCTTCCCTCTCCTTTCCCTCCCATTCCCCAACAGAATGATGCTGCTCTGACACTGCTTGTGCACACAGTGGGTAAGCAGCGTTTGTGCGTAACAGTGTCAAGTGCTACCACCCAGCTTCTTCTGCCACAGGACAGGATGAAAGTGGGCCCCTCTATAACAATCTACAAATAGAGAGCTCAGTGTCTTAACCAGACCACTACAAATAACCAGTTGTTAGTACATGTTAGTGCCCCATATTAGTGAAAAGTTAGACACAGTTTGTGTATTTACTGTGCAGAAAATTTTGACAGATCTGTTTATTAGATCTCAGGGTGTGCAAGATGCATGAAAGATACACTCAGTTCACCCCAAGAGTGGATCAGAAGGGTGTTACAAATGTTGAACATACCTCAGTTCTTCAGGATTGCTCCAACTGTCTTCTATGCTGTGGTCAAAGCCAAACATTAGTTTACCACATATTGAGCATGACACACTCCCCCACAATCCAATCTTCAGCATTTCTCCAACCCACAGGAAACTTAGTTGACACGGATTCAAATATGCAAATAAGAAAATCAGCAAAGTGTTCTGAAGTGCACAGATCACCATAAAAGAGCAAAAGAGATCCTGAGATTAATTTAGGGGCGTCTCTAGGTAATTATTTTGTAAGAAAAATGTGAATCTGCCAGAAAAAAAAAATGGATCATGTTCACCCCTGCATTTTTTGCAAATACCAGTTGAATTCTTACCATTGTTAGTATAATTAGCACTTTTACATAAGACAATGACAGCATGATACAACCTTTATATAACATGGGAAACTTGCTGGGAAAGTCAGGCTCAGTTCCACCTTTGCATCCTGCCTCAGATGCAAGTGGCCTAGACAGCCAGTGGTGTTGTAGTCCTGAATGTGTAAGGAATGCCTGACTCTCCCAGGAGCTCACATTTAAACACAGGTATTTCTTTGGCTTCAACAAATCTCCTACTCATCACATGGGAGAATCATTGTGTGTTCTCAGTATGCATGTAATTAATTTTCTACCAAGTGGAAGAGCTCCAAAGAAAGCCCAGGTCGGAATGCACTCTAAGCCAGTGGCTTTAGCAAACACTTAGAAACATGACACTTTGTGCCAGGAAGATCATAGGCATGAGCTAAAAGCTCTCCTATTTCAGGACTCACACTAGGAAGCTGTTTGAGGTGGCCACATCATACCTGTCCTTTTCCAGCTGAAATGTATAAATAAAACTGTAAAACTGGTGTGTTTCACAACTCATGACAAGATCTCTAACTTTGTTTTAAAGCTTTCCTTCCTTCTCCTTAACATGGTGATTAGTGTCTTCCAACTTAAAGCATGCCCTGGAAGAGATGGACTTGATCTTGAGGTGGTGTGCATCAGTGAAGGAGCTTAAACTGCTAAGTTGTTGGGTAAAATGCTGGCTTTTCCTACATTTCAGGTAAGAATACTTTTCAACAATTTTGGGTATGAATACTTTTCAACAACTCAATTCATCTGCATAAGCATGAAAATGAAACATTTTATTTTAGTTATATGGAATATTTTGGTCATCAGGGAAAGCTTCTGTGTCTTTTGTATTTCTCTGGAAAGATAAAATAGCACTTAAAAATAAATTTTTAATGGTTTTCATACTTGGCAGTCAGACTGAAAATCAATCTTTTACCCTCTTAGAGGGCCCCCTTCATCAAACACATTCAGTGTGGTAAGATAGATGACTGCTTAGAATGAAAACTTTGCAGTGCATCTGCTGGCCATGTTTACCACAAGTGCGCTTTTTTTTCCTCAAGTTATTCCAAGTAGGTGTTCATTCATTTCAAGTTCTACCAATTGATTTTTTTGCAAAGTTTATCCTAAAGATCTGCAAAAAATACAGAAGACATGATTTTTAACCTTTGTTTCCAAACACTTCTATAAAAAATGAATTAAAACTAATCGTTCACACACAATCATAATAAAAACATCAACTGAAAGTGGAGTAGCAGCCAGCATTATTTCCTTCATCCACTGGAATATTACACCTCATGTGGCTGAGACAGTTTCGTGGTATGCAGTAAAGGACTTATGGAATCTCTAAAAAATAAGGAAAAAATAAATATTGAATTGCTGCATCATTTGCAAAGCAGCCATCATCTTGAGCTCTGAATGATTCAAGGACATGGTGGAAAAACACGATTATAGATCTTAAACATTATAGTGTGTAGTACATAGGCATGAGATTGAGATTGTACAAGGAATTTTTGCTCCTTTTTTAATGTTTTTGAGTTATTTCCCTTTAGAAACAGGATAAATGATGTTACTTTGAAGGATACACTGATTTATTTTCAGGTGTTATCAAAAAACTCTCCTTGTTGTCATGGGTATTAAGGGGACTGCATAGACAAAAGCATCTTTCACCTGACTTGACAATAAAGCTTTGCCAAATGTCAAAATGCTCCATAATTCAGCTTCACAAAAAAGAGAAGCTGACTTCTCGATTCTCCATTGAACCTATGCACTCTGTAGATTTGCAGCTTTCACATAATGGATTTCTAGCATGAATGTTTCAGTGGTTGAGGAAATAATCAGTAAGATTCTGAGATGTCTGATAGAATTTCTGTTGGTGAAGTGGCTCTGACATTCCAGCTATTTCTGCAGGCAGATGATGGCCTCTATTAACACCACCAGCCCCTGCACCACTGCAGATGCTCTGGAGGTGGGAGGGCTTTTAGGATCTTGCCTTAACTTTAGGGGAAGTTCCATCCATACACATGTTGCCAAAGTATTTAGAGTACAGAAAACGCCCTTGATATTGAGGACCAAGTTACTCACACTCCAGGCTTTGCACACCAAAAGGGAAATCCAAACATGTTCCTTTTACTGTAAAACAATGAGGACAGATATGAAGGCACTTGTTCTTTTTTTAGGTTTACAGTGTCTACACTAGGTGGATATTGTTCTTTAAAAGTCTAGAAACGGTTAATTGCAATGAGGTAACACTTTGATTGAAACTGAGCTATGGGTTTGTCCCAATAAAACTTTCCAAAGAGCAGTTCAATGAAGGCATACATTGCAGCATCAAAAGGTGCCTTTTAACTGCTTTTTCATGTTCTGTCCAGAGCCTTAATAGAAAAACTTTCTCCACATAGCACAGACTGCTCTACCTTAGCAGTCTGTGCTAGAAGGTGAAACTTTAGGGTTTTTTTTTGTACTGTATGGTATTTGCTGCAAAATTAATGCAAAGCCCAGTTGTTTCTAAAAAGTGAGCTCCAGAGGCACAGGTGTGAAAAACTCATCTTTCTCTAGAAGTTGCACTCAAAAATAGAATTGTCAACACAGCTGCTAGGTAAGTTCTCTTAGAAAACGTTTTCAGATTCCTGGCCAAGAAAACAGACCTGCTACATACACAGAATAATGAAATATGATTAGCTTTCTTTCTTCTGAAAATTTTTAGGGACAGAAGGCAAAAAATGATCTAAGATTCCATATGCTCAGTTATGCATAATATAGGAGGCTTAGGCTCCCATAAAAAAGGTTTATAAGTGGTAATCAGTGATGTCATATTAATTACAAGCAATAAGCAGTAGTGGTTGCTCTTGAAATCTGCAGGCTATGCTATTTTGGGAAAATAGCCACTTTTTATATTAGCTGTTCATTTTATGAAAAATATTGTGAACAAATAGTAGAAGTTCATGCATAGAAACTGAATGGGTAAGTCAAAATATCTGGACAGAACCATTGCTCCTTTCAGGTGAGGACTACAGCAAACAATGCAGAGCTGTTGTTCATAGTAATAATTTTCTTAATTTTTTTTCTATCTACTTATTTAAGGTAGTGTCATTTAATCTGCCTAAACCTGGATGTATAAAATACTGAACTACAGAGTACACTGAAGCAAAATCACAGAGTAAAAATATTCAATTTGCAACACCTTATCACTAGAAAAAAATTTAGCTTTATTTAGATCATAGTCTCGAGCAATGCAAAAACCCATAGGTACTCACTGGGGACAATTTTCATTCATATTTTATCAATTTGCAGTTCAGCTGAAATTTAAAGCGATAATTTGCAATAGACAGAATATGGACATTATTTCTGATATAAATGTACAGCATAATATATGCATTAAAGCTGTGAATGTAAGGTTTATAGTTTCTGAATTACCATTTCCGAGCAATGTGTTTAAAAGTATATGATATGTTCTCTGACAAAGATCAAAGGGCTTAATATATTTTGTAAGTTGCAGCTATAATGATTGCATTTGCAAAAGCTGTAATTTACTGGTCTATTTCCATAATGAATGGGAGCCTAACGAGTCACACAAGCTGATACATTCAGCAAAAATACGGGACATCTTAGACTTGACTTGGAATATGCATTATGATAATAGCTGCAGTTTTACTGGAGAGTAAATTTTCTTTTATTTCTTGGCATGCTTACCTTGTCAGTCTTCTTGGGTTTTTCAGTTTTCTAAACCAAAATATATTTTAGGAATATAAGCAAATGAAGGGTGGGAGGAGGTTGCAATGGTGCATTCATTCCTGTACACACACGTGTTCTGAAAGGCTGTGAGAGAAGAAAAGCCACATTCTTAGGTAAAGACAGGCAAGAAACCTGAGGATTAAACGAAGATACACCCCAGGCACAGTAATATAATTTCACTTTCCTTGGTACTCTAGATGGAATTGTCATCACCTTGTTGTCATGCTGTGGGCACAACATGCCATAATCAAAATAGAGTATTGTGTAGCATATAAAAGAATTTCTACTATGGTCTCTTTCCTGTGGATGTTTAATACAGATTTACATGGGTCCATGGGAGATTAGACAAGGCAATGGAAAAGAAATTACCTAAGAATTGCTGAATACACAGCTGAATTCTGGTTCAGGAATCACTTCAGCAACCAAATGGCCAAGATGAGAGATTATCTGTAGAAATTTGCCCTTTCTTGTACTTTCCACTGGCATGTGCTTTGGGACACTGTTGGAGAAGAAACAGCCTGTTAGCTCTACCCTCTGGTCAGAGACAATACAACCATTCAAACATTACATTTTTCATTTGGTTTTGATCTGAGATACCTAGAACAGAAGGTAACCTAAATATAAAGTAAATACTTATATCATTGGATCTGGAAAAATTACCAGTTTATAAAGTGCCTTCAATGAATTCAGAGCTCCAGCAGGAAGCAGTGGAGAGCTCCACTGAACGTGCATGCCTTGTAAATCCCTCATAAACCTCCAGTTTACCAACTACACCCTGCAAGTGTTACAGAGATTGTCAAAACATATACTTTTTTCCACTTCCCACAGTCAGGGCAGTTCACAGGAATTACCGTATTCTACAAGATCCCTGGTTCAACAGCCATTTCTTTCTAAAAGTAAGTTTTGCTCCATGGGAAAGCACAGTTCCTCCCTATCATCCCTCCTTTTCAGCTCCCTCTGACTTGTAACTGAGTAGTATTCCATTGAAGGGAAACTTTCCTAAGTCCCAGAAGTACTTTGTATCTTGATTCCACACAGCTCATGTCTGTTTGACCTTTAAATGGCAAAACTCAGAAGGTTTTATATAATATCAGTGTGTAAGTCAGTTTTTTGGGGTTTTTTCCTGTCCTCAGGACACTAAATCCCACATATGTAATTAAATAAAAGAATTGCTTCTCCTAAGGTTATTTGTTCAGATAAATAACCTTATGTTGCTGTTCAGCAACCTACAAATCCAATCTCAGAGAGGGAAAAAGAAATTCATGCAAAGTTTACCCCACTTTCTTCAGAAAATTTTTGCAGATATTACAAAGAAAAGGTCTGTATTCTCTTAACAATGCTCATGTTCAGGGAGTTCTGTTGATTTACAGTTCTGATACAGAAAAATCAGTTATGGGTATTGATCTGTCCTTCTTCAATTCTTTGTTGGTTAATTTAGTGGCAGCTAGCTTTTCCTGTACTGCTTCAACACTGCTTTGTAGTTCCCAGCATTATCTTTAACTCTTCTGTGAAACTTAGACATTGTATTCAGCCTCCCTCCCATCTTCAGACAGTAGCTGGCTTTAATTATAAAGTGTGCATTTATTAAACAACTCAGATGCTTTATTTTTATTTCCAGGCTCACAGGTTTTAGGAGAATGCCTTTTTCTCTGGAGATTATTTTCATTATCCTCACATGAACCCTTCATCAAAATGCTACAACTTATCTTCCTTTGATAATTTTCACCTCTGTCAGCAATATTATCATTAGTATAACCATATCACCACCTTTTTTTTTCCCCAGAGCTCAGAGTCTTAATGTTAAGATTTGAAAAAAGTGGCAAGAGTGGGAAGGGCAGGAGTTTATTTGCAGAAAGCAAGAAGGGGGGAATAAAAGAGGACACTTTGATTTCCCACTGCAGTTTCCTCTGCAGCAAGTACAAAATTGTGACCCTTAAAAATACATCAGTTCCTAAGCAGATAAAACACAGTAGAGAGATTGTGGGAACCCAGCAGATAAAGGGAGGAATATTTGTATAGGAGCCATCAATCTACCTACTTATGAATGGTTTGCTCCCCAGTGGCACCTAAGGAGCATAAGACCCTGTGGGCACATAAGGCAACAGGACAGGTGGCCAATTGCCTCCAGGCAACCTTTGAAAGACCATTTGCCTAACCTGACAAGGCACAGATAATTGACTAACACACTTCAGTTATCTGACAAAGTCTTAGGGTTGTGTATTTGTGAGGAAAACAGGGTTGCACCCTTCGTTCCCTAGTAAAGAGAAGGTGCTGAAGAGAGAGCCTGGAAATTTGTTGCTGTGGAGTTGCTTTCAGCCTCAAATCTTTGAAGACAAGCTTCTCTGCAGTCAGAAAGTCAGGTATCAATTCCTTAAGAATAAACAGAAAAAAAATGTAGAAGAGATTTTTCTGTGTTATCCATAATTCCAGTGGGAGTTTTGTGTATGAAGACTGATGAATATGCAGAAAGTCATCAAGCCTGTTTGTATTGTTTTCCATTATTGTTAGAAAAAAAAATTGGGATTCTTACCCTTCAGTATTGCTATTTTCAGTAGGGGTGTGGCCAGATGACTTTCTGAAGTCCGTTGTAGCATATATTATTCTATAACTCCAAGTCCTCAATGTGATATTCTAATTCCTGGGTGAGAAATAAAGTTGTACAAAGAAAAAAATAAATTCTGAAAATTTCTGAAAAGAGCTTGGCACCCAGCTCCATATTTCTTTGTTCTTCCATAGGATAGGTGTTGCCTATAGGAGTCACAAGCATGAACAGCAATGGCTCCTTTCTTGTGGCTTGTGAAACTGAAGCAATGAAACTGGCTTGGGACAACTGAAATGGGTGCATACTTTTTTGAGATTGAGCAGAAGAACAGTGCTGTGATGTCTACACCTAGAACCCAGTCTTCTGTACTTTTTTTTCTTTCTGGGCTTTTGTATTGGATCCTATGGTCTTTCAGTGCACATGTAGTAACTGGACTCTTCTCGACTCAAGAAAAAAGCTTTAGCTCATATCCTTCTTATGCTTCCTTAATAAGTATGCTCTTCTGTCGACCTAAAAAGGCTTCCTGCTGCTTTCTTTCAAGTTAAATTGAGTATAAATCCTACCACAATAAATATTTGCAAAATACACAGCTGATAAAACCCATAATTGGTAAGAGTGGCTTTGGAGACCTCCCTAGAAATGACAGATATCTTAATGTCAGTTTAAGTGAGCCTTGGTATCTTGGCACATACACTATGCACATCCTTTTGTAAATTTGTTATTTCCAGAGAAGTGTTACAGAATAGTCTTATGATGCTTTTCCTACATCATGTATCTTTTTTTTTAATGCAAAGTTAAGAAAACAAACAAGCAAAGCTTGAAAAACCAAGCAAAAGTCTTCCAGAAATCATCAGTTAAAAAAAATCAAAATACTCTAATCTCAGTAGAACTATGGCAATTGATTTCCTCACAGATACTGTCCCTGCTTGTAATTTACTAGATGTATGCAAATTGCATATGTTTGAATGAATATGCTACATGTTGCATAGTTAGCCTGGCCATGTGCAGTATATTGCATCTGGGCGTACATAAACCACCTGTGTGCAGAGTCCTTTTGTGTGGATTTCAGTTTAGATTTACTGAAGTCTTATGACTCCAGCTGCTGAAAAATTACAGATCAATAGCCAGGGAAAACTCAGATAAGTAATAACAGGAAAAAACATATTGCTGAACAACAGATAGCAACAACTAGAACAATTGACATGTATAGAATGGGCTAATGCGCCTTCCATATCTAACTAGACAATAGAATAAAATATGTGAAGAACGAAAATGAAGGAAAATGCAAAAAGATTCCTTGTTATTGCTAGAATTTGTGCATTCCTCTTCCTAATGAGTCTGTGCAGTCTTTCAGTGAAAAAACCAGTGTTCCAAACCAGTGTTTATTTGAAACCAGTGTTCCAAACCAGTCCATCCCTTGTTTCTGGTAGGGAAGAAGTGTCATGCCCCTAATCCCCAGGGCTGCAGTCACGAGCTTTGAGGAGTCCCTGAAATTGTGTTCGTCCATATCCTGTCTGAGTCCTGGTAATTCCCCTCTGTGCATCAACTCAAGGACTACATCTGCATGCAACCTAAAAACTTCATACCATCTTGTCAGAGAAGCTTAGGGCAGAGCTTCGCTGCATTATATCTGTAATCTACAAGTCTGAACATCACTGGAATACCAAACCACGCACATCTTGCAAAAATGTGGGGATTAAGCGAGAGACTTAATAACATAAGTCAAAACACCAGGGACGTGTTAGGCACATGCAAGCATTTAGCTGAAGAGCACATTTCCATACCCCTTATGCTATCTGTCCACAACAAGAACTTCTCTTTTTTTTTTTTTTTTTTTTTGTCAGTTGGTAATAAAGTTACACTGGCATTTTGAAATACAGGGCGATTACTGGAGTGAAAATGAGCATGATGAATACCATGCAGTGTACATTTTCTGCTGTGGTGGGTAAGAAAGATTTCACTCACTAACTCCATTGTTATCCTGAATTCATCCCTGAAATACATTTGCAGAGCTTCTAGAAATATGTTTATGTGCTCTCATAAAAGTGGCAGATCATCTGAATTTGAAAACCACAACCTACTTCATATTTTTTAAATACATGTGGAAGCAAGCACAGATAACATGAGAAAGAATTCTTCTTCGCACCTGCAGAGACAGTGTCAGGTCTCTGAACATTAAAACATATGGGATATTGTTTTAAAGATAATTAATGACAAAGTATTGAATAATGCCTTGAATACTGCAAATATGCCTGTAACTGTCTTTATAGAAACTGTGCTCAAGCCTAAGAAATTTATGCTCAAATTGTTAGCTTAGATTATCAATGATAAATGGCAGTTTACCATGAATTTATGAAGCTATATACATAATTATCATATTTTTGGTCTATTTGATAAAGAAATCAAGAAAATATCTTCAAAATCATCAAGAGAAATGGTGCCATTCCTTGGTTTCAAAGGTGATTTGAATGATAAAATTACTTCTTTAGAATGGTGCTTTAAGTTTAGAGTTTTCAAACATGTATTCTCTACATGATGCATTAAATTAAATTTGTAATATTAACTTTGTATTATTATCTGAGTTTGGGCAATTTTTACATAAAGAGATTTATTACTAAATTTTTGGCTAATAAAGAAGTCAGACTTAAGGCATGTATCCATTTTTCTTCCCCTGAAAATCCTTGACAGTTGCATGAAACTTCTATGAAAAGAAGCAAAAGAGTTGTAAGTCAAAATCTCATTTACCACATTTAGTACATGGGAGTTTTATTTGATTTTGTTGTTGTTCTTGTTTGGGATTGGGGTTTCTTTTCTCCAAGTCTTAAAAGAAATGAGAGAGAAAAAAGAAATCTTAGGCTTAAGAAAACATAGGGAAGTTAGATGACTTTATAAATTGTGGGGAATTGTGGTTTTATATAAGGTTTATGTATAATAACAGGATAAAAAAATATTATTTATTAATTGGAAAGCAAAACAAATATACAATATCTTTGTTAAATGAAAGTAATTGATCACTTTCTAGAAAGGCTTTAAGTTATGTAGTTACCTGAAATGTTAAGTTACAATAAAGTTATAGTGAGGAATGGTTCAAATTTCAAGTTAGTGTGCATAATTCATTTGTCTACCAAATGAACTCATGGTAAGAAGCAGAAGAAATACATACAGAAAAAAAGATAAATCAAGTAAATAAAAGTAATTTTTTAAAAAACATAGCTTAGAAGATCTATTATTTTTCTTTGCAATGTTTATTAATAATTGGCCACTTAGTTCTGCTATGTAATGGTACAGGTAAAGAAGATAACAGCCTAAAGTCTTGATGAGAAATAATCACCAGATTTTATCAATAGACTTTTAGTCCCCACCTATATTTCTTCATAGCATCTGCAATTTTATTGATTACATTTCTCTGTTTATTGCAGAGTCTGTGATTAAAGATCCAGCTGGCAAAGGTGACCAGTGTTAATCAGACCCTATCTCTCCTGACAGTGATCACTGCAAAAATATTCTCAGTGTAAAATAACCATCGGCCCTGTACCAGGGAAATATTTATGAAGGTATTAGTTTAGCAGTAGGTGAGATGTTCTGCAGCTAGCAAATCTTGGCTAAAGAATTAGCACTTGGGAATTTTTACAGGATAGTTACTTTCCAAAGGAGCCAGGATATTTAGGCTCAGTAGGAGAGGATGATGCTTACAATCTAAATAGGAAGACAGAGACCTCAGTTAAAATGATTGCTTACAAAACTTTAGTGACATGCTCTACAACCCTACACTGTGACCCCATATACGTTCACTTCACTTTATCTATTACGTCACAAAATACATGGTCAAATCCAGAATGTTAGCTGATTTAGCTGATGAGTGAAGCCAGATATTTTCATCTAAATCATCCCACAAAATATAAACTGATAAGTCTTTCATTGTATAAAGCTCCCAGTATCTTTATCCCATCTTGTACTTTTGAAGGAAAAGACTGCATGTAATGTATGTGGAACTAATATTCCTCCTGGGGGGCCACCCTTCATCATATCAGAGTTATCTCCTTTTCTGGTTTTCTTATAGATGGTATTCTGTGAATGTCACAAAACATAAGGTACAGAGTTTAATCAAAATCAGCTTAACAAAATAACTTTTCAGGAAGAAAAATCCCTTTAAAACTAACTGTCTTAAATTCATTCAAGATGCTACTTCTCACTAAGGAGTATGCTGATGAAATGAAATGTTGACAGACTAATAACAATATTCATTTTACTATTACAATTGAAAAGATAAATGAATATTCACAGCAAGAGATCAAAACCTTGGATTACAGGAGGAAAATGGAGAAAAAATATTTATTCCTCAGAAGTAATACTATACAGGATGAATAAATCCTTTTCTTTAATAGACTTTCATAAAAAACAAAGAAGAAAAAAGAAGTGCTTAAGGTAGATGTTCTTTTGATTCAACTTTTAGCATCCATGCAATAGAAATGTTCCTCTAACATATTTATTACTAGAATATGATTTTATCATCTTAATCTCTGTGATCTCTGAGAAAAAAAACTTCTGTGGGTGGTAGAATAATGCCATGTGAGTCACGGCATATTTCTGCAGATGCTGGAAAACGACAGTTTTACTGACAAATATTTACCTATTTAAAGCAGCCAACAAAAGTACATAGTATTAAATCATCTCAATTTTATTACTCATCTGAGGTGGTTTAGTATACCAAATCCCAACTTAAAAATCATTCAGAGCTCCAACACAGGAACAAGTGTCAATGATTACATTCCATCTCTGTGATACAGGAAACACAGAATGTAAATGTTACATTGGCAACACTCTTCCTGCTTTCACTTTTTTAAAGCCTTTATTTGCAGATAACTGCACTGTGGCAGAAACTGCCAGTGGTAGTAGTCCTCTTTACAGATAGAAAACAGAATTTCTCATATACATGTGCTCTATCAGGGTGGATGTAAGCCCCTTCTCTCTCCCTGATGCAGTGAAGCCTTCTGACATGCTCACAGCCAGCAGGTGAGAGCATCTGCGACTGAAAACCTTACTCCAGCAGCAGAGCACTCTTGGCATCTTTTTTTTTTGTGCCTGTTCAATGACAAAGTGATTGTCATGCAAAACAAGTGTTCATTGTCCTTTCTCATACTTTCATGTGGCAGACAGTATGGTTTTGTTCTGGGAGATGTACCACTTTTTAAAGGCTTCAATAAGAGGTGGTTTTTATTTTCTTCATATCGTATACATTTTAGAGAATTTGGACAAATTCTGCTAGGTATGGCTTTTTAGATGTTTAAATATTTCTTAAATGTCTTTTTTTCATCTTTCCTGATGATGTAATCATATATCTCACTCTGCCTCAAGGTGAAGATTTATCGAAGGTATTTTTATTACTTCCACCCCATTCACTTTCCTGCTCTTCCCACTCTGTGGATCACCAGCATATGTTGCTGTCCCAATTGATGTCCTTCCGCAGTTCCATAATGTCACAAAACAAACTTTGATCGTGTTTTGGAAAAAAAGAAGTGATGGAAATGCAACAATGTAAAAACAAGGAAAAGGGTTACTAAGATAGCAGGTGGTGGGCCTGCATCCCATGTTTCTACCCTGGAAAACTTGAATGAAAATACAGACTCATGCATATGCCCCACTGAAGGGAATGTATCCTAATTAAAGTAATCTGGATTTCCACACACAGCCAGCAAGTCTGAGTTCCTCTTTTGTCAACAAATGCCAAGCATCCGCAAAACATGATAGCCAGTAGCCATTATCATGGGAGAGGGAACAATTCCTCTTCCCACCCAGTTCTGTATCATGATTTCTTCTCCTCCCCTCAGTGATCTGGCAAAGGGAGCATCCTCTTGACACAGATCCACTCCCTCCCTAAACTTTTCCCCACAAGCTGATTCAGATAATTTACCATCTGTCCCTGCTGTAACCTCAGTGGCTGCACTTGCAGTACCAGGTTGTTAGAATGTGTCACATATTGGCATACTAACCTTTTCAGAGTTAAAAGTAATAGTTAAAATAGGTCAAAAGATAGAGTACTTCTGCTTTACAAAACAGATTTTATCAGATTAATCAGATTATGAAATATGGTTTTGCAAAGCAATCCAGTAGCTGAAGAGAAGTGTGATAATCAGTGTATTAAAAATGTACAGGAAAGATTTTTTAGAGAGATCAGCAACCCCAAATCAGAAAACTTGTTATATATCTTTTCACACCTACTCCTTATTATCCTAAATAGCAACACTTCACTTTTGTCTGCTGAGAATAGACAGACTTGAACCACCTGGTTAGCCTCAGGTCCTCTGATTTTTAAGGCAACAATTTTTCCAGACAATATTCAATACTTTTTGAGGCTGGGATTTCTTTATCCTGTTCTTACAATTTGGGGTTCAAATATATGGTCAGTACAACAAAACCAACAAAGACACTATTCACTTACCTGATGCAGTCTGACATAATAAAATTTTAACTCAGCACTTGCTGTGTTTCAGTCAGTAATAAGAAGATAACAGAAAACAACTCACTGGGCAGTATGTATTTTACATAATGTAAAAATACATTGGTAGCATAAGACAGCACACAAAAGCAAACCCTTGAGAGAAACACCAGTAACTCATTCTTGCCATAACAGACCAATATTTCAAATCAATTTATTTCATATCCATGTAAATTTTTATCCTTGACTGTACTGTGAGGCTGTAAAGACTATCACTTATTGACATAAAATACATTGTGGATTCAGTTAAATAGACTGAGGGGATTTAAAAGATATAACCAGGATACTTTGAAATACTTCCTTTTACTGAACATTCAGAGTTCATCTAGTAAATGGGGAGACAGAATTGTTAATCAAGCAACAATCAAAAATGTGAGCTGACCTTAATAAAAATCAGTAGGTAAAGTTATGAAGTAGTTTAATTAACAGAAATTTAATATTAGCGGATTCAGATAATTTACCATGTTGACCATTCAAGCTTATTTCAGTAAGGGAGAGAAAGAATCAAAAAAGGATGCAGTACAGCACAAAACTTTGGCATAATTTCATGATTTTTCCAAACCCATTTAGGAAATCACATATCTTCAAATGAATTTCCATTTTGTGTTCACACAACAGGATTCAAACAGCACAGAAACTTTGAGGTTGTTGGTGACCTACTTGCATAATGCAAATTCTGTAAAAATACACAGGATCTGTAATGAGTAAAACCAAGGACTTGATTTGTCATTGAGACAGAAAGGAAACCTGGAAACACTGAGCTATGTTTTTCATGCTCATAATTGCAAACATACATTATTAAATCAGCTCTTTACACCAAGTAAAGCCTCTCAAACCTTGCAAATCAAACATACCAATGATTTTTCTAAAGCTCAAGGTTCTCTCTGGCTGCCACACTTGCAGCCTCCCCAACACACACTAAGTCATAGGAAATAACTTGTCAACAAGTTGACAACACAATTTCTGCCTAAATTCCAAGTAAATGCATGTGTACAAGCTGCACAGTGCATGCATGAAATTATCACACTGAAATAAGGAAATAAGGTAGTAATGGGTGCCTCGTGTTTTTAAGACTAGAAGACTACTCAAAAAAATTTTTTTGTATTTCTTTTGTCTTTTTCTCTTGAAAAAAATACTTAGTAGATGTTTGAAAAGTTTACATGTGCATTATTTCTCATGGTCTAAACAGCCTACAAGTTTTATATTATCCATTTGAATTTTCTCACTTGTTCTTTTATTCTTCTTTTGAGCAAATAAAATTAAAATTAAGGCAGTATAAAATATGAAATTAACACTGTTGTTCTTACTTTATTAGTTTTGACCATACTTCTCATTTAAAGAACCTTTTCTGGCTTTCGGATATATAGTTCCTGTTTCATCCCTTGGAGCTTCAGTATCTCAAAGCCTTCTAGAAATTCTCCTTGCAACCCCTGCTCAGGGATGCTCATGACTCCACTGTCCACACTCAAAAGCAGAGCATTATTTGCTGGCTTGATGGATTTGTGCTCTTGAGAGCATTTACAGTACAACCAGCATGCGTAATGACAAATTCCCAGGAACGTCTGGCAACATCAGGATCATCAGGGAGAGTTGTAGAGAACTGACTGAAGGTCTACCCTGCCTTGGTTACTGTGCTGCTGTGTACTATCTTGAAGCAACTTAAGGCAACTTAAGGACAAAACTCAAAAAGAATTATAATTTAGCAAAAAAAAAAAACAAAAAACCAACAACACCTAAAACTACATAAATAAGATATTCATAGTTCCTCCAAGGAGTCACGGGGCTGTGATTTGGTTGGAGGTTTCCATTGTTTAGGGTTTTTTTTCTTGGTTGGTTGGTTGTTTCTTTTTTCAAATAATATTATTTTAAAATCATGACAAGTGTAGGATTCTTCCTTTTGGTGCTTTATTTTAGCATATAATGCAGAAAAGGACCAAAAATTTAAATTTCTAATAAACTAAGCCATGACTAAAACCACAGTAAAAGATAACAGGAAAAGGTTAATCTTACTGAAGACGAATCTTATTCTGCCCTGTTGCCCTTATTCTACCCTGTCCTGTTGTCAAATATACTATTTGACAATATACTATTCATCTTCTTATTTTGGCTTCAAATGTTTTGGTTTTCTGTCCTTGTAGTCCAGGCTGAAGATTCACAGAGGTACTTGTGGGTTAGAAATGGCATTCTCCAATTTAGTAGTCCTGCTAAAAAAAAATCCCAACGCCACCACTCGCTTCCTCTGCTGCTGGAAACACAAAATGCAAAGATCATAGGTTGAAATAAGAGTTTACTGGAAACAGCTATAAGATAGGAAAACAAACAGTAACAGCAACAATATTGATAACAAATGTGTGCAAAAGAAAGAGTGGGGAGCTCAACCCTACCACAGCCACAGCACCCTCCAGTCAGGACCAGTGTTATCCCACCACTCTGTTCACCCCTCTTCCTTCCAGGAAGGAATGCTCTTTTTCTTGGAAGGGAGAGAGAGTGCCTTTCCCCACCCTCTGGCAAGGGCATGAGGTAACACCGAATAACAATAGGGTCTCAGCCATTCCCACACAGCTCCAGCTTCTGCCCCCTCACAGGCACTGCAAAAAAATCCGTCTGTCCTTGGCTGAAATCAGGACACTTCTTCAGACACGAGCTAAGTGGCAGACCAATAGGCAAGCTGAGACACTTCTCCAGAGATAAGTCTTTACACAACAGATGAATGTAAAATATATCTGCTGCAGAAAAAAGGCATTGCTTATTAATAAAGCCAATATTAGGACATCTTAAAATCCATGCTGCAATTTTATTCCAATAAAATGATCTCTATTCTAAACCAAAGCAATTTTAGCTTTTTTCATTCAACATTAAACTAAATGAAAAATCATTAGTAAATTACACCAATAAGACAAGATAATTGCTTCTTTATAAACATGGAGCTATTCCACAATTCCACATGGAAAAATTATTAACTAGAAAATCAGTTTATTTGCCACATAATTGCCAAAACCTGATCATTCTTCCATCACGTCCTACACCTCTGAGCATTAGTCCGTCAGGAACAATGCAGCATACCTACTTATTCAGTGGCTTGTTTCTGCTGAAAACTTGTCTCCTCACTTTCTTTCTGAAAAATTCCACCAAAAGCAAGCAGTCTGGGGAGATTTGGGGCAAGGGAAGAAGAAACAGGTAGAAGAGTGCAGCACCTCTGAAGGACCAAGACTGAAATGCCATGGTACTGTACGTGGTATTGGAGGGAGCCCATGGAGTTTTCAGGTTGAAAAAAGCTGTACAGAAAAACACTTTTGATATTTTTAAAGGCAAGGAAAAATACAAAGACTGAGATTATTCATGCTTAATTGTCCAGAATGCCATATGAACTAGACTGGCCAAAAAATTACGTTGTCTAAAGAATAAGTTCCCTTTTAGGAAAGATAAGGTAGACGTGCATGTTTACCTTCTTTTCACATACTTAGAAAATCTTGTTTCTGCTGGCATTAGGAAAGTTGTCCCATCAGTCTGCTCCAGCATCCTTGCAGAACCTGAGGGGCCAGCCCCAGCCCACCACAACAACCACGAGGATGTACAGTAGAGTACAAGACACAGTACAGAAGGTCTGACCCAAAAATAACAGAACAGTGAGATCTTGTCCAGATAGGCAAAACCAGGAGACTTCACACTTAGGGATGTATACCTGGAGCCACTGCAAGCAGTGCTGGATGCAACTTAGCCCTGTGCACAACCGTTCCATCTCTGCAGCACAATAACATTGCTAGTTGCTTCATGTCTGTGAGATGCAGACATCGCCAAAAATCAGGAAAAGTTACTTATTCAGACATGGCCATTCTATTATACCTGCGAAAGCAGTGAGAGATCCCATAAACCCACAAGACAATGTGACCTGTATACCAATGGAAGAAGGTTGCACCACATGTAACAGAAAGATTGAGTTATATTAATTTGCATCCACATTTTTAACTCAAGTAACTACACACAGACAATCTATAGAAATTCTGTCCTTGCCATTTTCCCTTCAATTTGGATGCCAATAGGAGAATACAGCAAAGTAGGCTGTTATTCCTTTTTTGTTATTTTATTGACACATCAAATCCCCTGAAAAAAAACCCTTTGCTGTTTTAATGTTTAATAGTTGTAAATAATTTATGTACTTCTTTTTATTTTTGTTTTTGTTTTCATGTGTGTTGCCTGAGGACAAAACTCAGGGTTATTATTGCTAGTACTGGGAGAAGCAATCCTTAGGGTCGGATCTTTGTTTTCACTCTCTCTGAAACCCTCCAGCTCACTGACTGCAGTGATGCTGAATGCAAAGATGGTAGCTGTCAATCACCCAGGGATTTAAATCTATCCAACCCTGCTTTTTCACTCACACAAATTTTAATATAGCCTTGCACTTCCTTTTTGAAAAACATGAATATAGACCTATCCAGAAGCACAAAAATAAAAATTAAAAAAAAAAAAAATAGAAAATCAGTTTTCAAAGGCAAACATAGCAGTGGGGTTAACCTGTTCCACAAATTTCTCATTTATGAGCATGTGAGAATATAAGACCAAAAGGAGGCTATTTATAGTGCTGAGAGTGCTCAGGACTCCAGATTTCATTTTCATCTGAATGGGTGCCTTATATCAGTCAATATCCAGGGAATATAATCACAGAATAATCTATTTTGAGCGAATTGAGCCCTATCTTTGAAAAGTTCAAACAACAATGCTTATTAGAACACAATTCTGTAAGGGTAAATTGTGAATCTATTAAAAAAAAAGGAAAAGGCTTTTTACTATGGTTAAAAAAGAAAAAAATAGAAAATGTGTTCAGGTAACTATCTCTATCCTCATGTAAATTGGATTAATTAGTATTTTTGTAAGCTTTTGGGAAAAGCTGATAATAGGAGCTACATTGTTTATGCAAATAGTATCCAAATATGCAAAATGGACATCACCAGATTATAAATTAAACTTCAGCAAGCTGATTAGCCTGATTCTATCTTTAGAAAGCAGAAAACATCATTAAAAACATTCCCTCTATATTAAAAAAATTAGATCCTTTTTTTTCTAGCAATATGTGAGGATAGTACATACAGAAAAGTAATCTTAACATAATTTTAAATCTTTGTTTTTCTTCTATTTGGAATTGATTTTGAATAATTGGAAATTCTTTGACAATACCCATCTTCCAAAGGATAAGCACAATTTGATCTTTAAATAAAATAAACCAAATCTTTGCAGCAGCTAGAAGTCATCTGAATTCTGAGTTGAGTATGTAGTAATGTCCTAGTTTCCAAAGAAAAAAAATCTCTATATCGAAATAATTTTATGGTTTAACAAAACAAACTCATCAGGAAATATTCATAAAAGTTTGTCAGCTTATTTTCTCATTCATTGCCTTTAGGAGGAAGTGCAGAAAAATGGGGAGATAACATTTTAATCAACTATGAATTTTTGTGCATATGTTTTAAATTGTGTAAAGAGTAATGGTCTTGGCTGCTGAATCTTGACCTTCCTATAAAGTGACTGTCCTTCTGAAATGACAAAACCAGTACAAAATCTTAATTCCTTTCAAGATTTGAATCAAAACCTCAAAATTAAGACACATTATTGAAAATTGAAATGACCATACAATTGGCCTTCAAAATCAAACTTATCTTCCTACTTTCTTATGTCTATTATTTTAGTTTTATAAATTCCCTACTCATCATAATTCATAAAATACAAAAGATTAAATATACAGGAGGAAATACATCCCATCATGATTTGAAGGAGCTGAGAAAAAATCAGCGTGACCAAGTATGTTGAACACAGGGAACCGCCAATGAGCCACATAAACTTGCATCAGCAGTGGGCCATAATGAATTGTGAAATTCAGTCTCAGCACCAGTAGCTGGTTTTGGAGAAATTGTTGATCCTAACTGTGAAAACTGCCAAAACTCTTTAACAAGAAAAGTGTAAAACGCAGCTTGATCCCCTTCATGTCAAATGTGTAATCTCCTACATGTAACGTAAGAATTTTATTTTCATTTTTCTGTGAGCAAATAGAATGAGTTTTTCACCAAGCTATAAATAGAAAGAATGATAAACCAGTACACCAGCAAGAAAGTTGTTCCTTCCTATATCTGACAGTTTTATATTTCCAAATAGAGCCCTAGTGGTATCAGTGTCCTTTCCTGTCCAAAAAGTTACTTCAAAAAGTATTAATAAATTTATTTAAAAAATTAGTATGCTGTAATAATTCTGCAAGCTTCTAAAATTAGCAGGTTTAATATAGAGTGGAAAAGTCATGCACCTGAGTAAAAAGAAATTAATAAAAAAAATTAAAAACAAATTTGTACCTATGATAAGCTGCACCTTATTCCAGTTTGTCATTTTCCTAAAATCTAGAAAACAAATTAGTTCTGAGTTTCTGGGGTTTTGCTACTCTCAGTCCAGCATTGATTTTACCCCTAACTAATACTTAAGCAATTTTAGCTTGAGAGTGACTTATTTTTAGTTTGTCAACCTAACAAGAATTAAATCATGTTTTTCTTTATTTTTTTGTGCAGTCTGCATATGCACATTCTATTTTTAGAACAAGAGTGTTTTATTTAGACATCCATGAAATGTTGCTATTTCAGACGTTTTTTTTTTTTTCATCTTGAACTGCAAAAGAATCCTAGACTACCTGCCCAAATAAATTTGGGGGTGGCAGAGATCTTTTCCTACCTAAACATATTTCTCAGAATGATTATGGCATTTAAGAATTTGGAACAAAGGATCAATATTACTGCCATTATATTTACATATGTCTTTGGAAAACATGGGTGCTTTGAAAGACACAATAGGCAAAAAGAGAATAAAGAAGAGAATTATATCTAAATTGGTTTCCTTTTGTGATTACGGGATACAAGCATTAGGAACTTCTGTTCAATGCTGCTAACTATTTCACTACTGTCTACCAATAAAACAACAAATAGGAGTCAAAAAGGCAACATGGCAAGTAATAATACTACAGCAATTAAAGCTCTCAGATGTAAGAATATGCAAGTGTTTCTCAACATAAATACAAGTTATATTTTCAGATTTACAGCTGGATGACTTGGGATGAGAGTATTTGACTGCATTTCAATAACTCAAGTACTCTACAGTCATACTGTCCAACTCACATAGCATGTAGAAATATAAACAGGGAAAGCACATCAAAAGCAAAGATTAGCCTCCACTCTGGAAAGGCAGTTAAACCAAAAAAATTTCAGTTTATAATAAGACCATGTTTATCCATAATATGCAAAACTAGCAGGAATTAATAGCTCCATTATACTCGGACCTAGAGGCATGGAAATAAATGCCAGACCCAGAGCTCACTGGCAGCTTTCTGAAGTTCAAAGTGTCAAAGTGTCAAAGCACTAGACCAGCTGTATCTAATGTTACTAACTTCAGTTATGTTCCAGGAAAATAAAAAAATGTATAAATGCTTACTAATAACTCCCTTACAACACAGCTTCTGGTTTCTTCAGGCAAGAAGAAACATTTCTGATCTGCATCTCTCTCCCATTCTGCCCAGTCTACTATCCTCTATGATTTTTGATAGTGAGCTTTTAGATCATTTGAGGTGTCCTGCCCTGTTTGCCTGCCTGATTTGGTAATGAGGCTCAGTAACCCCCTGTAAATGTGCACCAGCTGAGGAGAGATTGATAAAATTGATCTTCTCCTGTGAGGTGCTAAAAATCTTCTCTTGAGACCCTGACATCAGTCACAAATCTCTACTGACAGTGCCTGAGGACTTCATCCAGGCAGTAGAAGGAGAGCTTTCCTTCATGTTGGAGATTGCCATATTGATTTGGCAATCCTGCAAGATCTTTTACATCACTCATGGGAAAAATAGAACCAGCCCCTGTTTCTTAAAAAAAACATTGACACATACAAATACAGGATAATCTAGCCACTGTGGCATTTAGTGTTTCAGAGGCTCCTCCAAGTGTGTTTGTGAGGAGCAATTAATAAGAGAATGACACACAGGTTCCCTCAGCCCATCTGTAGGACAAGTAGCTTTTACTGAAAGTTAGGGGCTTTCTGTTTACATACAGCATCTCAGTGTATGGGGACTTGCATTTTTGGTTTTTGGTTGGATTTTTTGTTTTGATTTAGTTTTTTAATCAGTTTTTTGTAAAGGTCCTAGCTAGACTTCTTGTTGGAAGACTGGAAGACTCCAGTGAGCTGATGAAGGATCAGGAGAACATAGCAGTGACACACTTTCCAATTTTCAAGACTTTTATTCACAATATAATTAAACCATTCAACCACAAAATAAAAAGCCTGGAGTCTATTACCTGCTCAGATAAAATGAAATCAGAGCATCATCTCACAGTGAAGAAAAATATTTTGTTTTCTGACCCCTGGAACTTTATATTCTTCAACTGCCACAGCCTCTTCAACTTTATATTCTATACTGCCTTAGCCTCATTGTATAGAATGGAAACTAGTTTCTCTCTTGATGCCTTAATAGTAGCTTTAAGATGTGGATTTATCACACCTTAGTTTGAAGGAGGAGATCACCTACATCTATTTGGTAAGCTAGTGGGTGAATCCATCCTTAGAATTTTTAAAAGGAAATAATTTGCCTTTGGTAAGGTCTGTCTATGTGTTTCAAGCACAGCTTGTTCATTGGGCTTGCAGGGATCTAAGGTGCTGCTGCTGCTGCTGCCAAGCCAACTTGATGGTGAAACCCTCAGACTCAGATAAAGTAGTGCCCAGCTGTAAGTGCTTGTAGAGGTGGCCAATTCTTAATTTTGCACCTGGGCATTTAAATTGGCCTTATACTGAATAAGAAGAATAAGCCTTTCTTGATGCTGGTCCAGGTTTGTCTTCTGACTCAACTGTTTTTAGTCCAGCACATCTTTGTCAAAGACAAGCAAATATGGAACAAATAGGTCAGTGTTTTGTTTGACTATCACAAGATCATTTTACACTACTTCAGATTTGACAACGGAGCAGTAAAAAAGGAAGATTTTCTTGGCTATGTAAATTCCTTAAAAGCTTACTGGAATTGAGTACAAGATCTAATGAGAATTGCTTCAAATATGCAGAAATAAACAGAGTTAACGTGCTTTAGAAAATTTTACTGTTTCTTTGGGAATAATCTGCATAGAAAGAACGAATTAAAATCTGCAGAAAGCACTCAATGCAATTTCTAGCCAGTTAAGTCAGACTAGAGGCAGTGGTGTTAGAAGATGGGTAGTCAGTGATAGTCATTTTCTGATAGTCATTTCTTTTTCTCAGTTTCATGATAACTAAGGCATCTAATGGAATGGAAAAGATGTTCAGTCTTTGAGTTTTCAGATTCTGATGGGATGATGTTTTCATTTGGAAAGTAACTGCAGAAATATTTATCAATAATATAAAAAAATACATATGACATGGAAGAAATTATGAAGAGAATTCCTACTAACTCTAACAAATTTTATTACAAATGAAGTCTAATCTTTGATGAAAGTTGAGGTCTAGCCCAAATTAAGAACTTGTACCTTCCAGTGGTTTTTATTCCATCTGAAATAATTAGTTAACTGACATCAAGAGGAGTGTGTGGTGATATGGAGCATGTTCTGCCATTGACTAAGCCCTTAGCCACAAAGGAAATGTGAACTTCCACATGTAAGTTGCATGAGTACATGAAATTCATAACTACATAAGGTTTTCACATAAAAAACACTGTAAATCAAAAAATAATTTCTTTTTTTTCATTGTAGTCCCCTTTTTACCTTTGCTTTTCCCAAAAGAGAGAGAAGTAAAGAACCTTCCTATAGACCTAATTTTACCAGGCTTCCTCTAGGCTGTCCATTTCTTGCTAATTAAAGATCTCACAGGTCTCACTGAGAGTTCCAGAGGCTCCAGTAAGTAAAAGAGAAACAATTGATTATTATACTGTTATAATAAGTTATTATAATATTTAAAGAGAACCTCAGAGACAAGTGATGCAGACTGTCTTGCCTCCAGACCTCTTGATTCTATCTGTCTCTACAGCAGTTTTGTCTTGGAAACAGCTAGCTGGAGCAGTCCATAAAAGACATAAAGGAATGGTTTAAAACATAAGTGCCACAGATGATGAAGGGCTAAGTTATAAGTTCTGTCCTGACAGTGTTTGTTGGCATTGCCCAGAATTTTAATCAGTGTGACATTCAGAATTGTGCCAAACTTAAAAGCACCAACTTCGTACCAAAATCGGGACTCTGGACAATGGTAGGGCCTAAACCCAGTGGAAGGTACAGTCTTAGGTGATTTAACACCTCATTTTCAAGTATCTGGCATATTCAGTGGGATCTACATCCTCCTACATAAGTAACCCTTCTCAGAAGCATAACTAAAGGACTCTCAAAGGGCATGGGGCTACAGAAAGTTTCTGTTCAGCTACCCAAATTTCAAAACTCTGGTTTGTCCTACTGGGCCTCTAATGAAGAAGAGTGATAGTTTTCTGCCTGATATTAGCCATGTGTTGTATCTGTAGACAGCATGAGAACTGGGGAAAATGAGTGTGGCTGTGGCCCTTACCAGGTGCCTTCAAATCTCAGTTTGGTCTTTGATGCAATGTCCCAAGGGGTCTTTGGAGCTGGAACTCTCCTCTCTCCCACACACTCCATGTTTTGGTGCTTGCTCAAAGCCTGGATACAAGACTAATTTAGACTTGAGTGCAGGTAGTCATAACAACAGAATATGAGAATTAAGATGTGGCTTCTTGGTGGATTAGGACCATACAAATCATATCTGACACTATTTTTGTCGCTTTTTTTTCTGAGCTATTATGGTTATATAGCCAGACAAGCAATTTCTTCAGGCAACTGACTTGGCTTAAAAAAATATTTTTTCAGGTTAGCTTTTGAGTGACTGTTCACAATCAGATGGAAAGAATCCCAAGGATGAACTTCTTTTCACTAGGACGACTGACAAAAAGAGTATAACTACTCTGTAACTACTCTCTGGACAGAAAGATCTGTTTATTGCATTGAACTTTCTTGAAAGCTAATTTTGAGGTAACAGACCCAGGAAAATGAAAGCATCAGTTTTGACATCTGAAGGTAAATTGTTAAAATACCAATATATGGAAGACTATGCAGCTAATTAACTTTTACAGCCAATATATAGGCAATTAACTTTTTCACATTTACCATATGTTTATCCTCCTGCAGGGAGTATTTCCAGGAGGAAATCATAATGGGAAATAGCTCTGCTTTTATATGGGAATAAGATCTGTTGATGATAGCTACAAATTCTTACATAGCTCATGGTATCTTTAAGAGAAGGTGCTGTTGAAATCTAAGAAGTGAAACATAGGAATTCAGCAATTAATTTCATGATCTCACACTGTTCATTTCCATAGGTGGTTAACTATAAATGGTCCTTTGTCTTTTCCTTAGAAAAATTCAAAGCAGTCAGTAGCAGCACTCAGGAAAGAGCAGCACATCAATTTAACAAGACTCTAGCTGAATTAAGTGCACACAGAGGTACAGTGTGTTTCTAAGTTCCCAGATTACTCCTCCCAGGAATAACCACATATTACCTGTCTACAGTAAATGTACAGTCCCAGGTCACGGCTAAGCCTTTCTTGTTGTAATGAAGACCTGTATTTAAGCTTTTTTAATGTTGGGACTTGTCCCCTAAAATATTGATAAATATCTGCTCTTTCCACACAACCAGTTGTGCCAAATATTTCAGTTGTAGATAATTGTTATACTAGTGGCTAGTGCTCCTGCAGTCCTCCTCTCTTCTCTGAAACCAAATGACATTTATCCTGAGGTAGCAGTAGCAGAATATTTATTGGGAGAACAAAGAATAAGGAAATGACGTATTATTTTAGTTATGTCCGCCTTAATCTTTGATCCTGGAATTGGACTGTATTATTAAAAATATTATTTAAAATATCTGACATGGTTTCTGTCCAAGTATATAACTATAAAAATATTAATTTTTCAATTAGAAGTATTTAAAAAATATGAATGGAAATTTTCTGATTGCAACACTGTGATGTGACAGTGAAAATATAATATCTAAGATAAATAAGACAGGATTTTTTAAGTGTTTGTTTCATTCTAAATTATTCTCCAAATAGATGTGGGAAATGCATTTCTCATGTGTCAAACTGCTGTGTTTCCTCCCTTTTCTTTTTGAAACATGTTAACTATGCTAGTCTGACTGATAACTGTGATAATCTGACTAATCTACACTTTCTTTTTGTCATATGTGAATATTAGTTTAATTTTCAAGTTATTGAGCTCTTTCTGGTTTTAATGGAGATAAATATTCAAAAGAAACAGTATGTTAAAAGTCTTAATTTAAAATATGACATACATTGGTCTGAAGACAGAACAACTCATTCTGAAAATAGATCTTTTAATGTTTTTATTTGAATCAGTCTAAATTAGTAAATTATTTTGACTACTCCAAAGTGTCACTCCTTGACAAACTAAATATTGAGCACTGACATTGATCATGTATCACCATATTAATTTGCTATTTCAGAAAAGTTATTTTCTCTCTTCCTCATTTAGAATATTGTCTAAATATTCATTTTGGAAAAATAAATTCTTGGTGCTAAGTGCTTAAACTTGAATGTCTTGAAACACTTCATGATAGAACAGAATATATCTTTATAACCTTGGAGTTTCTCAAAGCACACTGTTGGATAAGATTTAAACTCATAATTTTCTCGATAAACTGCATAATTTGGAAACTTATCCTGAATTCAAACAGGGAATAGTTCTCCAAATTTTGCATTACTTCACCAAAATAAGAATGCTAGCCTTGGTAGCATTATGCAAAATTGTGTTAGGATCGAAGATAAACAACAGTGACTAATGTAATGCAATTGCATAGAATGTAATTATCTTTTTTTATCAGGAAATAAAAATAGAAAAACTGTCCCAATGTTACAGGATGTACCCCTTTTTGCTTTTTTGGTAGAGCTCCTTTCTGTGTGGTCATGGCAGAAATGCTTTCACCTGCACTGTAGAGTAGATAAACACCAGGTAGAGAGAGTCCAGAAGGCTGCAGTCGTAATGATCCCTCAGTGAAATGCTCCTGTAATGCAGCACAAGCATGCTAAGGTACAATTGCGAGTGCTGGATGTGAAGGAAAACATTTTCCATCTGTTTAATACACAGACTGTGTGGGGTTTCATTTTAATTTAAGAGATTTACTTTACAATATGAAAATGTCCCAATTTAAACACTGAGGAAACCACAGAATCTGCATTTTGGAACTTTTAAAGGACAAATACTTTGTCAGGGACTATAGATAGAGTTAATGGAAGTCAAGAACAGAACCAGAAATATTTCTAGATACTTGTAACCAAATTTATTGCCAGACTTTTTGTCTGTGAATATCTTTTCAAAGGTAGCACATTAATCACATTAACAAAACCAGGCATTTAAAACTGCCTTGAGACACACTGAGAATAATTTTTTGACATTTAAGTATGTGCTTACCCTTTTGTTCCATAACATTTACAATAAGCTTATGGTTTTCTCCTCAAGTTTCATATCTACAGTACCATAAAAGCAAATGCATCTGTTAATTATGCATTCATTATGTGTGTTTGTTAATTAATCTCAAAAATAAAATGGCAAGGAAACTGAAAGTCTGCAATAAAGATGTTTGCAAATTGGAATTGGAGCTATCAGAGAACTGTATATATATGATAGTCAAAAGCACTCTTTTTTTCAATTTTCCAAGTTGATTTTAATGGCTGTGTCAGAATAAAACCTATTAATGTATCAAAAGTGACTGTAAGAGGACTGAATTAGTCTTTTGTCATGAATTTTCTGAATGAGCACTCAGCAGTCATGGATGTTAAGGCCCAGACAGAAGATACATTACTCGAGTTCCAAGTTCAGGAGTTGACTCTTGTTCGCCTGTCAAATAACTTGGTGCAATCTTGCTTTAATCCTACACACATTTTTTCATTATGGGATTAACTCTTGCAGTTCTCTGATATGGAAATTTGTTTGGCTCAAATATTCTTGATGTTTGTTGTCTCAAATAGCAAGTCAGGACTTTCCACTAATAAAGCAAAATTTAAAAAAAAAATAAAATTCTACTTGTGTTTAGGCAGAAAAATATTTTGAAAAAGATAGGAAGATAGCTGCACATAGCCAGTCTGTTTTATTTTCACTGACATAATACTCAGTCTTTCAGGACAAAGTGATCCGTTGCATAAAATGTGCAACAAGTGAAGAATCATTGTACATATTTAGAAAACATTCACATTCTTGCTGTCAAAGTGTCCTTAATGGACACGTAGCTTTGTGAAACAATTCTTCCACTTCACTTTGAGATTGTCCATCCCTAAATATTCAGTTGCATCAGGAGCTTATTCCTGTGCTCATTTATTTAAAACCAACTACTAATGATGAAGTACTTTAATTGCCAGCAGCCTTTTTCACTATATTGCTTTAGGAGAAAATGCAGAAAACTGATAACTGAATATGTTTGTTAGCCACAAACTGATCACAAATATATTCGTTAATAATAATGAAACGCACCGGGAAAGTGCATCTTTGTCTTCTGCTATGGGGAAGATACACAAAATGCAGGTACAACTTCATTTAGGAAAGTACATGGCTAAGTTAATTTCAGAATAAAATTAAACAGAATCCCCAGAAGTTATATAATCTCCAAGCGTCATAAAATGTGATAATCCACAGGGGAATCCTGATGCTGAATTTCTTTCTTGATACATGTAGCTGAAGTACACGTCTATTATGGTTGGTCTTTTTCTCATTTGTACTTGTTTTAACAAAACTAAGAGATTTTAAGTCTTGTTTTATATCCCTTTTTCTTCAATCCACAACATTCTAAGATTTGATGACTAAACTGCCACTCTTCTTTCATTTGTTTCTGATATTCTTCCATTGACATGTCACGCTCTTTATATGACTTCTGAAAACATTCCTCAAAACCTAATACCTTGATTTAATATTTATTACCTTCTGTTGCCTCATTCACAGAATCACAAAAGCACAGAATTTTTAGGGTTGAGAAGGACCTCTGGAGATCATCTAGACCAATCCTCCTACCACGGCAGGGTCACCTAGAGCAGGATTCACTGGGATGTATCCAGCTGGGTTTTGACTGTGTTCAGAGAGGGTCTCTGTGACTGCCTCTTGGCAGCCTGTTCCAGTGCTCTGCCACCCTCAGTGTAAAGAAGTTCTTTCTCATTTGAGGTGAAACTTCCTGTGTTTTAGCTTATGGCCATTGCTCCTCATCCTGTCACTGTGTACCACTGTAAAGAGTCTGGCACCATCCTTTTGGCACACACCTTTGAAGTGTTCATGTGCATTGATGAAATTCCCTCTCAGTCTTCTCTTCTCTAGACTAAACAGGCCCAGATTCAGTAGTGTCTCCTCATAGAAGTGATGCTCCAGACCTCTCAGCATCTTTGAGACCTCCTGCTCCAGGAGTTCCTTGTATTTCTTGAGCTTTCATTCCAAAATTCATTTCTGACTTCGCAAATTGGGCAGGACTAGACAGGAGTGTTTAAAATAGGATAGAGCTGTGTAACTTTTGCTCCCAGATTTTTGGTTATACTGGGGGCAATTATTGTTTTAAATCTGTGCATACTGTATTTATCAATTTAAATTAAGAACTAATGAACCTAGATGTAGATATTTAATCCTTTCTTTCATCTTATATTTCTCTCCTTTCCATATTTCATTTTTACTTATTAGCTTAATCATTGCTTCTATTCTATGACTTTATAGCAGTTCACCACTTAGAGACCTAATAAATCAGATTTTTTTTGTCATATTTAATTTAATGTAATTTTAATGTGGATATTTATAGGTGTAGTATTATTAAAGTTGTGGTTCAATTAGTTCAGATGATTTTGCACCAAAGTCTTTTTTTAATATAAAGAAGGCAAGTCAGTGTTGTTTTAAAAATAGGTAATGCACAACAGGAGACAAATCTTTGGGTTTGATTTTTCTTCAGTTCTATTGTGCACCAGCTTTCCTTTATTTCTATCATTCATTTTTTAATTAGTTGCATTTCAACAATAATTAACAGTTATAGGCAACTTGAAACAAACATTCCTAACAAAGCTAAGAAACAGAGATGTTTTGAACAGTTTAGTGGGGGTTGCCTGAACATATGGATGGCTAGGTATTCAGGAAACCACAAAATGCAGTTCAATGTACATATATAGTTTCTCTGAAAGACAAATAGTTTATATTTGGGCTAAGAATGGGCAGTCATATAAGGAATTCAGAGAAGGAGGGAATTTGCAAGAGAACTTAGAATGAGTATTTTTGGCCAACACTGCCATTTTCAAGGCAAAAAAAAAAAAACTTTAATGGAAGTGAGAGATAAAAATGAAATCAAGTTGTTTACTTGTTTTCTTTTGCAGATGGATAAGGAAAGCATCAGCTAAGAAACATTATGCATAAGAAATCTGTAAGTAATAAAGGCAGCTGTCTATTTATTAGCTATGACTGACATTATAACCACTTCTCTGGCAAAAGTTGTGTCAGTTATTTCCTGCCATACAATTGTATTGCTTTCTTCCGCTGCCTTTTTTGAACATTTAGTCTTCATTATTCACTTTTGATCTTTTTATTGACCAAGTGACCTTCAAGGCTCATGGAACTGGCAGAGGCAGTTGGGCTGAAGTGGGAGCTGAAGATGAAATGCCGACAGGGGCAGACCTTGGAGGCACGACTGGAGCCTTAATGGGCCGGTGCCAGGGTGGGCTGCGCTGGCTGCATGACAATTGCCGAGGAACCCTGCAGAATGCACAGTCTCAAAATTTTTCTCGAGGTGAACTGGGAAAGTCATTTGAAAACAGCCTGGGAAGAGATATGGCTTAGAGTAGAAATGAAGCCTCAATCTGATCCAGGGCGTGGATTAATGCGAGGAAGAATGCACTGCTTCAAGGCTGACCAGACTGTCCCAGGGATCAAATGCCAGTCAGGACTGTAGTTAGGCAGCTGATGCTACATCTACAATGCTCAAGAGAGAGATTAAAGATAAGTAAAGTCTGATTTATGAATTCAGTTAGGGACATGGTTATTTATAATACAACATTCTTGTTTGATGTTCCTGTCTACATTTAATTTTATTTCTGATAGTGATATCTCTTGTTGCTGTTATTCTTCCAAGCCCTGCTCATTTTTCCTTTCCTAGTCATATATAAAATATTTTTGTGAGGTTCTGCTTAGACATAAATATTTTCATTTGGTCCATGTCCATTTTACTTAAAGGAGCAGCTACAGAAATGTTCTACAGAGGTAACACTGAAATGCTATTGTCTTTGAAAATTTTTTTTATCATAACAGGAAGTAGTTTAAATAATGCATATTTAAAATATAGTTTGCTTAGTACTAAATCACATCATTTTAATAGTTTTGATTTGTTGCAAAAATTCAAAACTTCTCTGGATAGTTAATAAGTACCAGTTAGGGATTATTTCAGAGAGAATATCCTTTCAAAATGTGATCTGAAGATGGTTTGCATCTTGATTGAGGGACTAAGAGGAAGGTGCCGCATATTAGAAATTTTCACATGCAGTAGTTTGGCTGAAAAAAGAAAAAGAGACTGCATTTATGGGAGAAGAAAGCGAAGCTATAGAGATCAGTGTAAAAGATAGCTGACTGACTTGTCTAAATAAACTATAAAAAATTATAAAAACAATGGGTTTTTAACATACTGAGGCTATATCCATTATAGAATGCTTACCCCTGAAGACTTACGAATGCTTACCCCCTCTTAAGGTACTGAGAAGCTGCAATGAGGTTTCTCTCTCCTTTTCTTCAGGCTGAACAACCATAACTCTCTCAATCTGTTTTCATAAGAGAGGTGCTTCATCCTGCTCATCACCTTCATGGCCCTTCCCTGGACCAGCAATCTTGGTCTGGTCCGTATCTTTCTTTTGCTGATGACCCCAGACCTGTACACAGTACAATGTCACAAGAGCAAAGAAGGGGAAAAATTCCCTTGTTCAATCTGATGCCCAAACTTCTTTTGATGCAGCCCAGGTTGTGATTTGCCTTCCAGGCTGTGAGCACACACTGTCGGCTCATGTTCAGCTTTGCATCCATGACAACCGCCAAAACCTTCTCCACAGGGCTGCTCTCAGTCACTTATTCTCCCAGTCTGTACTCATATCTGGGACTGTACCAACCCAGGTGCAGCATCTTGCATTTAGACACACTGAACTTCATTATATTCTTGTGGGCTCACCTCTCAAATTTCTCCCTCTAGACAGCATCCTGTCTTTTTGTTTTGTCCTTAAAGACAGCCTCATAAGGTGCAGGAGTTTTAGCAGTGTTAGAGAGCACTGATCTTACCACGATATCCCTTGGTTTAGTAAAATATGTGCAGCATATTTTTACTTTCCTTTTGATTTTCTTTCACTTTCTTTGTCATATGGTTTGATTATTTTCCCCAGTTAAACATCTCCTTTACATCAGAATAGGTTAAAATAATGTGCATGTTTTCAAATCTGCGTAAGCTTTTGTAACTCTCTGGCTGTGATGTTTCAGTGCTGAGCATTAACCTGAAAGTTAGGTGTCATGGGAAAGTTCAGATACATGAAAAAATTCCTACTGTGTACAAAGTTAATGAGACAAGGCTAAGCTAGCCAGAGTTACTCCAGCATAAGCTCAGAGGCTCTATACAAGCAGCTAAAATCAGGTGAGATGGGTGAAACTGTTGCACCACAACTTGTTTGTTTATATCAGCCCTTTACTGTGCTTTGAAATCTACTGTTTTGACACAGTAAGCATCATAGTTATAAATACAGAATTAATACACTATTTCCCTGCTATGTTTTCCTGTTCAATTTTCTCTGCCTCAACTGCATTAAACTACTGTATTTAAAAAAGAACACACTCATATTCATGGTGGTGTGACGTTAATTTCATTTGAAGTCCTTAACTGATACATATTATTTTGTTCAGTGTTAGATTACTAATGTGTATGTACATAGTGGTGATATAACATTGAGTATTAATAATGAGACAGCCTAGAAGTAGTTAATTTAATACTCTTTGTATTGTATAGAACCCACATTTTCAATTCATACTTTAGCACACAGCCTGGTAAAGTTTCACATACAAGTTTTATGTAACTAGTCACTTGTGCACTAGACACTCCAAGCTTGCTACCTGAACAAAATTTAGATCTTTAGGATGTGCCTTCTTCACACTGCTCTGATGCTGTTTACTCAGTATGGATCATGTATTTTGTGCTCCCAGGCTCTGTTAGACTTCATAAGAACTTGCTTTGAGCTTGCCAGTTCTACCCCAAGCACCAGGGGCTGGAAAGCAATTTAACCTTCTCCACTTCCATCACTGCACTGCAACATAGCACAAGCAAGATAATTTTCTTTAAGTACAGCATGATTAATTTGTTTTAAATATCCTGGACATGTGTAGTGTTATGAAAGGGAAGACTGAACTGCCCTATAAGGGCAGAGTTTACATACAGTCTACACCTACAGTCTGCACTGCCCACATCTGTGTTTCCACCAGGAGTGTCTGAATTAATGTAGAGCTGTGATGCAGCTCTGTGATGCAGAGTGGTGTCTTAGTGAGAAACTAAGAGTGTTGGTTGCATGCCTTGGGGAAAGGATAAGGGCTTTCAGGCATATTTGAGACTGCAAGGTGTCCTTGGATTGAGTTGGAGGATGTAAAGAGGGGAGGAAAGCAATCCTAGTATAGGTTTGTCCTTATGTTTTTGGGAATTGACTACATCCCTCCTTCAGCTCAGGTTTAATCTTGGAAAAAAGTTGGTTGGTACAGTTTGAAAGTTGAATAGTGAGCTAGTGGGGTGTTTTGATTATGTGAGCGAGTGCTTGAGTTTGCTCCCCAGCCTCTTGTGCTTTCCAACACAGAAAACGTGTAGCTCTTCTTTAGGATTCAGGAAAAATAGGCAGCCTGATTCATGCTATTAGCCTACCACCTATTTGTAAAAAGGTCTGAACTTTAGCTCTTAGGGAAATAAAGTGATTCCCTGGTAGCTTTGACATGCAGTTTCACACTGTTTTATAATTTGGCAAAAGTCTCCAATGTTTAGGTAAATAGGCTTCAAGGAGCTCAGGATCCTATTCTCCTGCCACAGCTGGTAATGAAAGCAGAAAGCCTTTCTCTTCCTCTTTCTCCTTCTTCTCTTTCTCCTTCTTTTTCTCTGTGAGGTTTCTGGAAGATATTAACAACTCTGTTAGTTTGTCAAACCCTGGGAGATTTTCTCCAAACTGCCACACCTGCAAAGAAGCTGGAGGAAGCTGCTCTGTCTGGCTTCAACGAGAATAGCTTATCATTAAAATTAGACTGGCATTGTCCTTGTCTAGTAAATACAGAACTGACAGCCTGTGGTGTATTACACTGTGTGCTGCTGCCTTCTCCTGTAAAACAGATGGTTTTTAAACACCAAATGAACAAACAGCCTTTCAAAGGCAGATTCCCTTCACAAAGCCGTGTTTGTTGCCCTCATTACCCTCCCTGACATCACTTCACTGAGACACACATATATAACATATTTAAGTTGCAGTAAAAAATTATTTCAAAATTTTAGTTATGAACCATAGGTTATACCAGCAAATTCAGCAGACTCTAGGAACTCTCAGGAGAGGCTGAGGTCAGCTATAGAGCACAGCGTTAGAAAGGATGAATCAACTCTTTCCTTTGTCAATACTGATAAAGCACCAGTCTAGGTCTGTAGTATCAATCCAGGTTTGTTTTCAGCATTAGAAACTTGTTTTCTGTTCAGATATTTGAGAATTTTTTATTTACTCCCAGAATTACATGTTAGGTACATTTGTAAACCTTAGACTTCATAGATGAGCAAGACTTGAGCTGAAATACTGTAATGAAAGGAATTTTGGTTGGTCCTATCCAGTGTAAATAAGACCAAGTGGTCAAATTCTAAAATGCAGTTACACTTGCTCTTGACAGGACATAGGATTATGGATACTGCTGTTCATGGAATGCTGCCTGGAACATTTGCAAGCATCCAACTGCTTTGCAAGGAAATACCTTGTATCATTAAAACTATGGAGTCATGATATGTATGAACCTTAAAACAAAATCCACAGAGCAGGAAAACATATTTCAAATTTGAATTTCTAAATCTTGTTGTAATACAGGCTGGTTTGTATATCATGCAGTTGCAGGTGAATCGGGCAAGAGGGAAATAATTACCATATTCTTTGTTTCTTTTGACCTCAGCTTCCCTGATGCTGATTAGGGAAGTTTCTTCTAGGGTAGCAGGCCAGGAGTTTTCAGATGAAAAAAATATTATACACAGACATGGCATAATATTATGTAACCAGTCACACAGTAACATGCCCTCAAAGGAGAATATATTGCAGTTTTCATTTACAAGATCTTTTAACAGTCGTGTATGATAAATGTCATTTTGATTTGGTCTGGTATACTGTTCTGTCTTGAGATGATAATTCTTTGCAGTTTAATGTTATTAACGTAGCAAGTTAGAAAACGGTGTTCTGGATCCACATAGTGAATTATTCATTGCATTTCAAATATTAAGTTGCCATCAAATGCTTTCTGATCTGCATTACATAAAGTCATGCTGAATCTCTAATGTCTGGACTGCCTGTGTAATGAAGAACCTCTCAGACAGTGTTCAATCAAAATACACTTGAGAGAAAGCAGACACAGTATTTTGATAAGCATCACTAGTACCCTATAGTGTTATTTTGTTTGGGTTTTTTGTTTCCTAAGCAGGAAGAATCCAGAGATCACCACATCTCTTCTTCTTAGAGCTACCTGCTCAAGCACAAAAGTTTTGATTTTAAAGCTGTTACAATGAAATAATTAGGTGAGTTTCTAGGGCTGCTGTTACTGGTAAAGCTGTTAAAATAACTATTTAAACATCTCTAATTTTACCCAACAAAAAACATACTCTCACTATTCTTTGTAGGAAATGTGATAATGTGTTCAAAAAGTGAAACATATCTGTGACATGGTCTTAGAGGGCAGTCAGGAAGAGGTGCCCTTCACCACTTTTTGTGTTCTCTGAGAATGTAAAAATAAAATAAAAAAAAAACAGAATTAATGTGACTAAAAACATGACTTTTAAAAGTTTTAAATATATGGAGATTAATAAGAAAGTTGACTAAAATATTTAGGAAGTCTAAGTCAGAAGGGAATGTTTGTTAGTTTTCGACATTGACTGAGTTTATTCCTTGTTTTTTTTAGCAGATATGCTGTCTTGTGTTTGTTTTTGTTGTTGTTATTTTAATGGCTGAATCACCCGATCTCTCTTTTAGTGCTTCACAGGCACAAGTACTGGAAGACAAAAATTTGCATCATTCAGGTACACCGGATTTTTTTGTTTTGCTTCTTTGTCCTTGGGAGTCTGGGAGAGAAATTGCTCTCAGAGTAAAGCTGCGCTTCATGCTCTGCATTCAGCTTTTCCGAGGCCAGTTTTGCATCCTTAGGCATTCAGAAACAGGCACTTGCCCCCGCAGCACGCTGTTAATTCTCTGTGTTAATGGCTTTAGAGCTGTGGTTCGGTGATGAGTCGCTAGGTGGCATGTGGCAATGAAGGAGAAGAAGTTAATGCCGGGAAGTTCTGGCGAGCGCAGCTGGCACCGGGCTCCTTGGAACAGACACGTCAGAGCCAATGCATTGCCATCTGCCTCTGTCTTATTCACTTGTTGGACAACAGATCACAGTTGTCTATTGCTCAACATGCTTTTACTCATAAATGATACCAAAATCTGTTCAAATATTTCCTTTTGATAACTTCATTAAAAATCATTCTGTGTGCCTGTTTGTTGTAGAAATAGTCTTTTCCTCCTCTCCCATCCTCTGCCTAATAAAAGCAGACGCAGACTGCATCTTCTTAACAAACTAACTGAAGTATATTAAAAAAAAAGACATACATTAGGGAGATGCTGTGTGTGAGAGAGAAGGAGTAGAAGGAGAGATCAGTACTCTAGTGCATATTTAGCCATATTATTCTGTGAAACTTCAAATAAAAGATTATTATTCCAAGCATTAAGCCTACAAAAGAAAAGTTTCTGTCCCATCTGTATGTGCGATTGAAGGGAAATGGATCTGCCAGTTATCAGAGTTCTCTGTCACAGAAATCAGTGTAAATGTGGTAGTTCTGCGGATGGAGGCATGGGTAGGATACATCTCCCTAAAGAAATAAGCAGTAGGAGCAGCAGACAGGTGCAAAAATTTGTATCTATTCTATCTGTCAGCCTTTAAAAGTTTCTACCCATGCTCTAGAATGACATTGATTATACAAAGATCAGAGACAAAAGCTGCATTTTTGTAACATTGCCTTAGCTCACTTTAAAGTGTCAGAGCCTGGGGGGATCTATGCCAAAATATGTTGCTAAAATTTGTGGTCTTGAATGCCATCCCTTGTCTTAAGCAAAACAGCCTTCTTATTTCTAAATTTTAAGCGGCATCAGTTTGCAGGTAGCCTATGGAAGCCAGTTGTTTAGCACTGATGTAATCTGGTCCTGTGAGATGTGTTCCCTTCTCCAACTACCTCTGAACACTCTCTATGGAAAGCCTTAAAGACATGAGAATCACAGGTAGTGTATGGGTGGAAAGACACAAATATCTTTCCTGATTTTTGTTTCTTCATTTGCTGCCACACCCATTTGCAGGTGTAGAAGTTACAAGGCTGTGAGGTACAGGAGATCTGAATTTGGGGAAGGGAAATTTTAAGGTACTGAATGCAGAGTTGTGATCAATTCCAAAAACTCCCTGGAGAAAAGAGGCTCAGGGGAGACCTTATCGCTCTTTACAACAGCCTGAAAGGAAGTTATTTGGGAATATAAAGGAATATATGGGAATGAAAGGAAGTGATATGGGTGTCAGTCTCTTCTCCCAAGTCTCAAGCGATAGAATGAGAGGAAACAGCACCAGGTTGCACCAGGGGAGATGTAGATTGGATATTAGGAGAAAATTCTTCTCTGAAAGGTTTTTCAAGCATTGGAACAGGTTGCCCAGGGAAGTCACCATCCCTGGCGGTATTTAAAATATGTGGAGATGTGGTACTTAAAGACATGGTTGCAGGGTAAACTTGGAAGTGTTATGTTAACAGTTGGACTCACTCTTGGAGGTCTTTTTCAAGGTAAATTCTATGATTGTATGAATCTATGATTCTATGATCTTGTATCTTCTCTTTGCAGTTCTCATCCTTTGAGAGGGGCTCAGACAGGCTAAGAGGCACAGACCTGCCAACAGTCCCCAGCTGATCAGCTGGGAGTTGAATTTCTGGTACATCCTCTGTGATCCAATCCTTTCCTTTGGACCATTAGCATCAAGGAAGATACTGTCTGGACAGCTATGACTTTTGAGTTAGCCCCTATAGCCAGCCTTTATCAAGGTATTATTGATGCACAAAAGGATTATGAACAAAGAAAATGTCAGGATTTGTCTGGTTTCATGGTACACAAATTCTTACCCATTATTTGGTGTTTGCTTTTTAAGCACAAAATAGGGTTCATTAAAAAGTTTTCTTTGGGAGCCACCTGGATGCCAGAGGGAGTGAAATGCCATATGAATTTGGCATCATTAAAGAAACACATCAGATTATGACTGAAGCCATAAAAAAAAGAAAAAAAAAGTTACTTCCATTAGTCAGAGATAAAGAAAATACTTGGAATTTAAGCAGTCAACTGAAGTAACTGATTATGTCTCAGTACAAGCCTTGTCATTAGCATAGCAAAAAAAACCATTTCCTCTTATAATGAATTAAATGTTCTTCTTTTCTGGGTAATTTAATTGCAGAGCAAAGAGGTCACTTAAAGTTAAGCAAGAGATTCATAAAACATAGTCTTGCTCTGCCTGTGTGGAGGCATAAATTACCCCCATGTCTGTGCTTTTTACTTTTACTTGGGCTGTTTGTTTGTAGTTATTTCTGCTTATGCTTGAACTGATGCATTTCATTCTGACTGTGACCTTGATGGCTGCCCTGGGTTTTTATTCTATACTATGTCCCAAGTTTTGGAGATGGTTAAAATTAGGTTTCTCTTTAATAAGGTAATTTGTCTCAGCAGACATTGATTATCTACTTAAGCAAGTATTTAATCACTCTTAATAGGACTGCAAAGTATCTTCATAATATAGTGAGGAATAGGAATTTGTGAGGAGAGAGAAAAAGAAAAAGAGAGATGCCTTTGTTTGTCACTGCAAACATTATATCTGCAATCAGGAATGCATTTCAAATCCAAATAAGTGAATTAGGATGTCTACATTTGATTATTTGTCCAGACTGTCTTCATAGGCAATGAGTCTGATTCAAGATGCCTATTTGTCTCTATTAACTCTTAAGTAAGCATTGCAAACTACTTCAATTGAGGTTGTCTAAACTTAAGTGAGATGTATCCTACCCACTAGGACAAAACATTTCACTACTGAAAAAATCTTCCTTGCTGTTAGACACTCAGCAAGAGGAACAGCCTAAACAGAACTTGTTTCAAACTCACACAGGGTGAGATATATACTTCTTAATTTTGGATGTCTAAGTTCAAGCTGAACACTTTTAGGAAGAATTAATCACGTTTTGACACTTATATGGGATGAGTTGAATCACAGCATAGGGATGAGAACAAAGAGATTTGGGCCATTTTATTGTCTTCCCTTATAAGAACCTTATTCAATGTGCACTGCAATGGTTGCTTGCAAGGGGTTTATCTTCAGATGAAAAACAGTCCTGATTATTTTGACTTCAGTTGTATGAGAATTGATACCCAGCAGCAGTACCAAAGGGAGCATTTCTGATACCAAGCCCCCAAGATTTGAGCCCCTAAAGATTTGGATCAAACTTTGCAGGTTTTTTTTTGTTGTTAATCAGTAGCTATAGATGAACAGTTATGATAAAGTGATTGCACTGTGAACACTGTATGCATGGCTAATCTTTGGTTTTAAGGAAGAGTGAAGGAAATCCCAAGATGTCTGGGTGAGACACCAGGAGTGTGTGGTGCATTGTGGAGCAGAACTGATCAGTAGCTGGGGGAAAGGTAGGCTTGGAAGTGTAGGTTTGCAGCCATTGACTTATTGACTGCCACCTCAAAATAGATCCCAGACTCAAATGGAAGAAAGAACTGCACGTTAGGACTAATTTGCATGAGAAATGAGAGATATAGCTGGCAAATAGGGGTTTGAGTACTCATTAATAACAGTTATGTACCCCGCAACCAATAAATGCTGATGCATTTGTTTGTTAAAGCGTATAAACAGTGTAAGGTTTTGATGATAGGTAAGTTAGCCATTTGTTGGTTACCACCCAGCTTTGTGCCAACTACTACGAAAAAGAGAAAAGCTTCTCCTTGGTGTGTGAATTGGTGCTGCCCACATTTCGGACAATGTCTCCATCATTGTCACAGGGAGTTCAAAGAGACTTAAATAGGGAGGTAGTTTAGTGGAGACTGAAGTGCTTCTCATGCATATTTTCAAGTGTTTTCAGCATGCAATGCCTTGAATTTGTACTTAGTTCAGTGTAATGTTTGTTGTATTAACTCAACTTTTACTCATCTCCAATGAGACATGCTCAGGTTTTATTATATTTATTTTCTTTTCTGCTCATAAATTCTTAAGAAGTGTGCTTTTTGGCTGCAGTGAAAAGCAAAGATAGTCCAGAAAGAGCTTTGATATATAGTCTTTTTAAAGTTTGTTAAAAGTTATTATTAAGGAATAAAGTGATTGTCTCTAATATAAACGTTAACATAGGAATTTACAAATGGGACAGACTGTTACTTTTAATATGTTCATTTTCACAGCTCTTGTTTTGACTTAGGGCTATAGCTGATAAAACACCCAAGGATCATATAACACATTATATTCCTCTTTTCCATATGCATTATTCCTAACTATATTGTCTTATTTTTTCCAAGTTACAGTCATACAAATATATGCAGAGAATTTAGTCCATTGTTTTTCTATTCATAGTCTAAAAATTATTTCCTTTATTCAAATGCTGTTTAATTACTTAGAAACTGACTGGGCATTAGATGACTGAAGCCACTAAACAAATCAATGCTCATTAATAAACAGAGAAAATGTGATTGTTTCATTTCAATTAATTGATCTGAGTTACTCATGAGCATTATCTCTTTAGAGAAAGACTATTTTTGATGTGCAAGGCTTCCCAGTATTATCCACAGCTACACACTCAGATTAACAAATCAACTCCAGTCAAATTGAGACATTAATAAAGTTCACTATACTTTCATATAATATAAGCATTACTAACTGAAATTGTCACTTGAGATTCTTTATAAGAATATGTTTACTGTTGGGCTAAATAACACATTCACACACAAACACACACATACACACACACATCATTTAAAGAACTGTGTTAGAATATAATGACGTCTGTCTTAGTATTCCTGACAAAAAAAAATTCCTTTTAAAAACATGATTTTGTTGCTTACTACAATGTTCTCCTACTGGTAAAGGTGCAAACATCTGATTTTAAACAAATTGAGGAACATAAAGAGCTGCATAATACAAGAAGTCCTACACCAATGAAATAATTGTAATTAACTTTTAGCACTATCAATTATATTCTTTACACATCTTAATACTGAAGTGTGATTTACTTGGTATTTTATTAGATAATATCAAAAGGATCATAATTTTTATGTATATTATTTCCTGTGCAATTAAGAGTTTAAATAGGTATAAATGTGTTCTAAATAGAATATAATGTATTTATATTGTAAGAGTTTATTTTGTTGGCACAAAATGACCTTGCTAATAGAGCTGAACAAAAATGTGCAGTAGGAACACTTCAGGATGTCAGAATGCAATCCTGTTTCCAGTCAGAAAGAGAAGCTCACTTCTGGGCAACAGGGAGTCCTAGCTGATTCAGAACCAAGAGCTTAAAGCTTGACTGCTGCAGGCTTGACATTTTGCTTCTGCTTTCCACAGCAGGTGGCTGGAAGCCATAGCCTGATGTAGTGGGACACATGATTATAACCTATCTGGTTAGGGTCTGCCTGGCAAGCAAAACTTCCAGTAATTTTGCCAGTAATGATACAGTTCCACAGGACAGCTATTTTGGTTGGTGAATCATGGTACAGCAACCTGGGGAATTTGTCATGTGTTATAGCTTGCCTGCACGAGCATAGATATAACCAAATGTGAAAAATTCTATAAAAGTGACCTTGCTGTTAGTCAAATGCTTATTTTCTGAAAGTAATTAGTGAATGTCTTGACAAGATATACTAGCAGGAAAAATATGTATAAAAATCTTTGTATCTGTGTCAGAGATATGGATTATTAAGACTGCTTATAGACACCATATATTCACCCCTGCATTTTCATATAAATGCAGAATTGAGTGCCACTGGAGAAAAATCCCTTCCATCTGAAAGCAGCCTTCATTTCTCTATGTGCGATTGAGCGCATATTCAGTGCAGTTCCAAATACCTGCATCACTGACTAGAAATGCATCTTATTCCAGCTACCTCAGAAGAAAACAACATCCAAAGCAGAGCTTTTCAATCTTTCCAATCATGAAGCAAAACATTCAGTGCAGCACCAAGTTAATAGAATCATGTTGAACACAAATTTTCGATTATCAGCTGTCTTGAAAATATTTGCCATAAGCATATGCAATTAATTTACATTTCATTGGATCCTCTGGAAGTGGAAGCTGTGTATTTTTTTCAGTACAATACTGGTTATTTAGAAAAAATATGTTCACAGTATTGTTTCTCTCTACACAACTGGAATAAACAATCAGAAATGCTTGACAATCTGAAGCTGTGCTTTTGAATGAGTCCTGTGTTCCAAAGCACTCTGTTCTCATGATTTGGAAATACCCTGCATTTATCCTTTCCTCCCAGTCCATGATACAGACTGCTACCTTTTCCTCTGCCCCCTCCCTCTGCAGCTCTGTCCCTAGAATCAGCTGTCACGCAGGGCTGCCTGCATTAAGGAACCACTGAAGAACCATCCCATGATGTGACATCATCTAGAGTCATGGTTCAATTAAGTGAAAGGCCTTCTTAAGGATTAATTTGTGTTTAGAGACACTGATCTTCATTTCTTCTTGAGTAGTCAATGAAGAGAGACAAAGGCTTCTCAGCTGCTAATTTAGTCTATAAAGTTGGGTTCTTACAGGGGATGATTCAAAGAAGGACCCTGCCTTTCTCTCCATCAGTTATAAAAGGGACTGGACTTTGTTAGCACTATTGAGACATTCCCTGAAGAACTGCCTTTTAACAAAAGTGAACACACAGTAAAATATGTAAGACTTGTCAGAAAGCTTCCCCAGATTCCATTCTTTACGTACACTTCAAGCTTTTCTCTCTTCACCTCTTGTTCTGTGAGATATTACCTCCAAGTCTGACAGTAAAAGTTGTTTGTATCATCACTGTACATATTCATTGTTTTGGTACAAAAAGGTGTAAACTTTTTACTGGCGAGAATCATTCAAATTTAGGGCAATTAAGGGAAAAAATAATTTAAGGGAGGAAAAGAATCAGTTTATACTGGAAAACTATCAACAATCTTAGCCCACTCCCTTCTCTCTTGTATTGGCAAAAGGATTTTCATGCTAACCATGTAAGCAAGCTTGTATTACTAAACCATCTTAAGTTCATCTCCTTGTCTAGGTTATGTTCTTTTCCTTTTTTTTTTTTAATTTTTTTCAAGTCTAAAAGGAGAGTAATTAGATACAATTTCTTGTAAAAAAATACTGCAGAGCCAAAAACTGTGGTTTAGTTCAAACCAGGTGTCAATTCTTTAGCCCCAAAGTACTTTTCCACATTTTTTTATGTCTAGTCTTTCCAGTAATCAGTGGAATACAATTTTTTACAAATGTCAGAAGTTTATAACATTCTGCCTCTACAATTGATGAAAATACATAACTCTTTTTAATCTAGAAATGCATAGTGCTTTTAAAAGATCAAATTATATTAGATTGTTTGTATTTTTCAGCCTGGTAGTAGCTGAATCACTTAGACCAAAAGCTGACACAGTATACACAGTTAAAAATTAAAGATACAGAGAGATAAAAGTTTTAATTTCAAGGAAAATCATTAGTCACTTCAAAATAAGGTACAGATTTTTCAGAAGTGATTAACATTTATTTTAAATGTTCATAATGCCTTTTAGAAGTAGTTCACCATATTTCAAGGTCAACAGACTCACTTCAGAAAATAAGCGTTCTTTCAGAGTTGTTAGCCTGTGCACCTCTCTTGTAACTACCAGTTTTGCACAGCATGAAGAAAATGACACTTTTTTATTACCATGTTGTTTTTCTTAAGATAGCAAGGTGATAAGTTCAAAGGTGCTCTAAGTGAGCAGCTAATTGCCTATCAACTCCTCTCTCTGCCAGCAGAGACTGTGTAAATGGAGATTAAAGGAAAAATAGATTATCTAAAGTTCCACTAGAGAAGTCCATTGAATAGTTTTTGTCTGGAAGAAAGAAGCACACACAATATAGCAGTCTCACATAACTGGCATGTCACATCAAATATAGATTTTAAACAAGCATCTTATAAATATTATAGTTTAATTAAATTACTAGATTTTTTTGCCTTAAGAAAAAATACTTTCTATCAAAACTGTGAAAACCATGTAATTTAATAATTACTTGTTCATTGGAACAATTTTTTAGTGGAAATAGAACCAACTCCAAGACTTTAAATCAAATTTTAACCTTTAGTTAATCACTAAATTAAAGTAAAGATTAAGCTATTATGCTTCTGAAGAGGTAACCACCCAAAGGAAATAATCTCTTTGAAGGCTCTAGTATAGTCCTGTCACAATCACTGAGTGTCAGTAGAAACTTTAGAAGGGAAATGGGTTAAATAAGTTAAAAGAAAAAATAGTAACATTTATTTTAGGATTCATTCATGGTGGGAAAAAAATGGGTCAAATTAAAAATATATGGAAAATTACTGTTAAAAGGGTAAAATTTTAGTATTAAGCCAAGGATTGAAGAAGTTTTAAAATCTGAAGGTAAAGAGGAAATCTTTCAGACTACATCTATGATCTCATCTTTCCCATACATTTGCTCAGACAAAATGGTTGATTTCTCAGTTAGTGAAGACAGGAAAACCTTTCAGTTTTCCATAAAAGTGTATTTGCTTATACAATATATTGCATATACTTTCCATAAAAGTGCATACTTTCCATAAAAGTATATTAAGAAAATAATTGTGGGTTTTATTTTTGTTTTGTTTTGGGTTTATGTGGAGTTTGGTATTGTGGGGGGTTTTTTGATGCTTTTGCATAGCTTGTAATATTTTTTTAGTAAAAAAAATAGTTACAGATTATGAAAATTACCTGCTACAGATGGCATCATCTGACTCTCAATTTTCTTTGAAAGAAAGAAATCAAGATACATTGTTTTAAGCACTACGACAAAATGTTAATAGAAACGTAAAAGAAAAATTGGAAAAATTTACAACTATCAAATTAATCAGTAAAGGTGAAATGTGTCTCAGTAAGTTTTAACCCCTTGAAAATGGAGGTTTATTTATTTTAAGCTCTATATGAAAGCTTAACTTCATAAGTGAGGTACAGAGAGATCATCCAAAAAATCTAGTCATTTAATTAAACTTCCACATTAGTGTTATCTTGCTTTTAGGTAATTTCTAGGCAGAACCAAATGAAGTTTAACATGTATCCCACCTAGTGTATCTGAAAATCATTGAATCAGGAGGATTTTCATGCTGTTATGAATGTATTTCTTTTACTTTTAATAAATAAAAAGGAAGAACAATTTCAGGTATCGGGATGCCAGGCACTCACCAAAGCAGCTCTATCACTCTCCTTCTCAGCTGGAAAAGGGAAACAACACAGAGCTCATGGACTGAGATAAGGACAGGGAGAGATCACTCACTACTTACTGGCACAGACAAAGAAGACTTTACTTGGAGAAATTAGTTTAATTTACTGTCAATTAAATCAGAGTATGATAATGAAATGGGCTGCTGGGGCACAGCTGCTTCACCATGGGCTGCACCACAGGCTGTGGGGGAATCAGCTCAGGTCCCTGGAGCACCTCCTGCCCAACCTCTTTCTCTGACCTTGGTGTCTGCAGGGCTGTTGCTCTCACATGTTCTCACTCCTTTGGCTGAATTGCACTGGGTTTTTTCCCCTTCTTTGATATGTCATCCCAGCATCGCTGATGGGCTCAGCCTTGGCCAGCAGTGGGTCTGTCTTGGAGCTGGTTGACATTGGTTCTGTCAAACGTAGAGGAAGCTTCAAGCAGCTTCTCACAAAGCCATCCTGCTACCAAAACCCTGCCACAAAACCCTTCCATTCCAAAACCCACATTCCACTCTTTGCCTCTGCCTTTTCTCAAATGCCTCATGTCCCTGTTTGTGAGCCAAAAAGGACTGTGGTATGTTGATTTTGGCTGGACCATTAACATGTGCTGTCATTGCCTTCCTCATCAGGGCAGAGGGGAGGAGAAAACATGGGAAAAACCTCATGGTTCAAGATAAAGGCAGATAAATAAATTAAAAAAAAAGGCTGTGTGTAGAAGCAAAGAAAACCCAAATGATTTATTCTCTACTTCTCAACAACAGGTAATGTCCAGCCACTTCCCTGGAAGCAGGGCTTCAGTGCACATAGCATTTGTCCTGGAAGTCAATTGTCATAATAGCAAATGCGACCCCCCTGCCTCCCAATTTCTCTTCTCCTAGTTTTTATTGCTGAGCAGACACCATATGGTATAGAATAACTCTTTGGCCAGCTGGGATCAAATATCCTGGCTGTGTCCCCTCCTAAGATCTTGCCCACTCCCAGCCTCCTGGAATGAGTAAAGTTGGAGATACAGGCTTGATGCTGTGCAAGCTCTGCTCAGCCAAAGCCAAAACACTGGTGTGTGTTGCCAACACCTTCCCAGCTACCACTCCAAAGAACAGTAGGATGTGAGCTGGTATGGGGAAAATTAACTCCATCTGTCAGACCAAATACAATAGGTAAAAGACAAATTGAAAAAATAGTATTTACGTTTTACTAAAGAGTTATTCTTGGTGGTATCATAGCCTAACAGAAGGTGGTTTAGACAATTCAAAAGAAGTAAATAACTTCATTTATTTTTTGGGTCTAAACAACCACTGTATTTATAGACATTATATTTTCTGAAATATATTTTCAGTCTTAAAGCATATCAGTTGTTCTGTTGAGGCTGTTGGTTCAAATATTTCTTAGGTTAATGCAATAAATTTGCACCAATTTCTGTTTTCCAGCCAGATGTCTCCACCAGACTATGGAATCCTTAAAAAGTTTCTCATAGCTGACTTCAAAGCCTGAGGTAATTGCTTTATCACAGCAGGTTAGGAAATCTATGTCTGACACAGAGGTTGAGTCCTGAAAATAGTACAGGGCTTATGTTTTATGCATATTTTGAAGACAAATTAGCTTGTTTCAGGAATTTTGATCTCAAAAGACTTAGCTCTTGAAAATATGGATGTTCCTTTATCACTCATTCCAATTGATGCTTCTGTTAAACATTTTATCAGAAACACTCTTGCAAGAATCCTACTTGCCTTAGAAGCATCAGCACACAGAATATGAGAATAGTGGACAATCTTTTGGGGACAAAAGAATAAAAAATAGTGAAGGAAATTTTACTGTTTTGTTTTGTGAATCTGCTCGCGTCCATTGAACTCTATACATCTCGGTCCTTTGAGACTCCTTTTGTCTGTCGAAGCAACATTTAAAAGCGCTCCACAACTTAGACATTTGGGAAGCCCCATTCCAAAATGATCCTTTGTAACTGGAGGCAGATGTGCCAGGTCTCTAGAACCCTCCTTTCTCATATAAGCCAGAGAGCACATAAATTAATTAGGCAAAGACCCTTGAGCAGTATATCCAGTCCTCAGCTGGAAAATGAGTTCACTGCTTACCCAGCCAGCATTCTTCTTTTACCCATACGATGTTGTCAGATCTCAAAAAAAATGCTCTTTTCCTGACAGGAATTAAAAATTAAAAATACCGTTATGTTAAAGAAAATATTACAAAAGAAACTTTAAGGCAAGAAAATGCAAAAGCAGATAATCCAAGTTCTTCCTGAAGGTCCTCAGTGTCTCATAGCTAATTTAAGAATGTCTGCTGTCTCTCATTTTCTTTCCAACATATTTAAGCTGAAGTATCCAACCTGCTGTTACAAGAATTTGATTCCTACTTTTCTGTTACTGGGATTTTGGACAATCCTAATAAGTTTCCTTATTTTTAGACTGTGTCTTTTAGCTTTTTTTCACCAGCATTTCCTGATTTACATTTTCTGCAGTAGTGTCTGATTTGTTTACAATGTTCTTAAAGGTTTTAGGCTGTTTTCTCACTCTTATCTTTCTAAAGACATGTTTGTGAAACTGTATGGCTGATGTCTCAAAAAACAGCAATTTTTTAATCACCATAGAAGACTTCAATATTAATTTTTGCTGTAAGTGATTAAAGACCTATCATCATTCAACAGATGGTGAATTGGGAACAATATCATTACAGAAGTACTTAACTTCCTAAACATAGTGTTGGAGAACAAATGAAACTGATAATGGTATTAATATTGAATAGCCTTGGCTATTCAGATTTCTGACAGCTGGCAGATTTCATTGCTAAGCCATTAGAAATCAATGGTGCTAAGTTTATACTGATCTGGATATCCTTGTAAGAATTTAATAGAGAATAACCTTAAAAATTAAATTTAAATTAATTATATTAATAACAAATGAGTTCTGTAAATGTTACCACATGCTTTTGGTTTGAAGGGGTCAGATTTCATTGAATTTAGGAAATTAGTGATGCTAATGGAGGAACTAAGCATATCAATTCCCAGAATTTCTGGGACTCCTTCACATTCAAAAAAATTATCAGAGTCCTGGAAAAAAATTGTGGAAAGTCATTATGGTCTTTTCTCACTGAAAAATCAGCTGTAAGGCTGTCAGGAGTACACTTGGAAGGAGGAAGGAAAAAAAACCCACTAGCTAGGAAAGAAAAGTAGTACATGTAGGTATACATTTTCTGCTGTAAGTCCAAGTTTGACTGCTTTAAATGGAATAAGAACAAAACCCCAAGGCCATTTTAGTTGTATAAATAAACATTAATTATAAAAACCCCACCAAACCAAAAAAAAAAACCCAAACAAAACCCAGCAAAACAGTCCTAACCCAGCTTGAAAGACCTACATCATATACCAGAAGCAGTCCAACTGCATTAGCACTGCACTCGACCAAAGCCCATACATTGCCCCCCACATTTGCTCTTAGGCAGACAGCATAAAACATGTGTGGAACAGCACATGGAAGTGTGAGTGTCCATGCACAAAGTCAAAGCCAAAGATGCAATGTCTAAAGTCAGAAACACTGATAATTTTTGCCATGGGACCCTGATAATCAGGTATCTAATAGATAACAAAAATCAGGTATCTAGAAGATAAACATGTGAGATATTTGCCACAGATAACTTACATTGATCTACAGAGTTAGGAGAGGAATTAGTGAAAAATTGTTCAAAAATCTATAAAAAAAATTACCCACGCCAAACAAAAGCAAACAAACAAAACAACCAAGAAAACAAATCACAAATCCCAATTCCAAACTCCCCACAAACACCCTATTCAAGTGCAAGCCTATTCAATGGACTTATGTAGGAAATAGAGAAGTCTCAATAAAATCGTCCAGATTATGATTATTTGCAACAATGAGCATTACTGCATCTGCAGTACATGTTTTGATCTTGGTTGCTACTAATGTTAACTGTTTACCCATCCATTTTTTATGATAGCAAGACAATTAAGGTAAAGTGGAAAGACATTGACATATAAAGCTTAAACCTGAATTTAGACATAAAGATTTTGGAAAGGCACATCTTCTTTGGTAATTTGTAGAAATGGGGCAGCTGCTTCTTATCTTATTGTATTCAAACCTCAGTAAGAGTAATTTTCAAAGATTTTTGTCTTGACCAGTATATTTAAGCAAGATACTTCCTGGATACAGTCCAATCTCGGCATGCATTATACAGAGATTAATGGTTTTCATTTATATCTACTGTCATCCACTGTTTTTCAAGGAAGTAAATCATTACAGATATTCAGGTGAAAGAGGAGATTAAATTATCCCTAAACTTTTTTTATTGTAACAAAGCAACTTCTCTGGTAATAAAAATAAATTAAAGAGATCAAAGAAAATTAGGAATATTGATCACACAGATTATATTTTTAAAAGTTACAGTACCAAAAACTTTCTCCTTCATATTTAAATAAGATTGTACTCATTAAAGCTTAATCATTGGATGTACTTGTATTAAGGAGAAAAAGTGTTCAAGTATTAATCAAATAAAATAAATATTCCCATCATTTCCCAATTGTACTTTCATATTAATATTATCTTGCTTTTAGGTAATTCCTAGACAAAACCAAATAGAGTTTAAAATATAGAATAGGAAAAAAGTAAAATACTATAAATTAAAATAAAAGATAGCATTTTATATATAACCTGATATTCATATACCTTGGATTATGCAACAGAGAGACACCCCATAGGTAACAGGGGCTATGCAGAAATGGGTGCACCAGTGAATCGTAATGAGAAATTCCTCTTTTCTCAGTCCTGTCCCTACTATGTGTGCACTTGGTGTGGACCTCTGAGTCCCCTGTGTGCCCTGATCATTCAAACACAGATCTCTCAAAGCACCCCAGGACACTGGAGTAAAATTACTGATAAAAATAGAATTTGAGAGAGGAAGAAGTTTTTAGATGTTGTGGGAGACATGATGTTGACACTATTAATTTTCCTAGTTCTTTGTGATTGAGTGTTTATCTATTTATTTCTTCATAAAAACACAATTAGAACAACATGAACCTATGTGTTAAATGCATGCCTTTATTGTAAGAAAAAATCCAAACCAAACCAACAAAAAAAAACTTAATGCTTTGTTCAGGTTCAGGATACCATGTTCATAATAGATAATAATGGTGTTCACAAAGTTGAGTAATTATATCTAGAATATTTGCCCAAGTTTTAACACCATTTAATGTTTTCTTTTTATACTGCTCCAGGGAAATAAAACTGATACATTGTGTGCTTTAAAAATGTAATAGAACTTATCTAACGTCTAATTTCTGCATATGTCTTCTCTTGCTTACAGACAGACATTTAAAATGCAACTTTTGTTGTAGGAATTGCAAGTTTTACACTTTTTTCCAAGACATTTTCCTTGACTGGCTGAGCTGCTGCTAACTCACATATGAGGTGAGGTTGAAAGCAAAAATACGTTCCCTTGTACATGCATCATCAGCTGGTCTACATAAATATTGTCTACTCAGCTGATTTGGCTTCAAACGGTTCCAGAGAAATATGGAACAATTTACAGTATCAATCCGTGTGTGAGCTGAATGCCAGTGCATAGAAGAGACAAGTACTTCAACAAAAACTTTTTTTTCATACAAAATAAAATTAATGTTAACAATATGGCATAAAGGAGATGAGGAAGCATTGTATAATTCTGGGTAACGGATTTTTCCAAAATGCACCAAATGCACTTTGCACCAACAAAGTCTATGAAACCATTACTCAGACTTACCAGATTTCATAAAATCAATTATTTTCTTTTCCTATGTTCTATACAATATTCTGTATTATTACCTAAGAATGTGAGCTTCTAACCAAAAAGAGGCAAGAAAATATTAAATTAAAAAATTATTGGATAGGAAAGCTTTAATACATAAATGAAGAGGACTGAGGGCAAAAGCAGAACTAACAGAGCTGCTTTTACCTTGTGATTCAGAATGACTTTTGAATGCCAGAGGATGACAACAGCATACCAACAACAGTAACAGATTGTTTTATTCTGAGGTGTGAAAACAAGTACAGATCTTTAATAAAGGGTAAAAAGAAAAAAGTAGTAGTTCTGGTAAATCATTAGGGAGAGAAAATATGGTTTGCAGTTTTGGACAAGTGATTTAGCTATCTGCCAGGTAGTCCAATGAGTAGTCCTCATTTTGTTGTTCAGGACCTGTATTTAAGCCCTTGCCCTTCTTCGCCTGTGCAAGGAAAACTTCCCAACCCAGGAGAGGAGTGGTGAGAGCAGAAGTAGTGGCTGTTCTGAGTGTCACTGCCTCTACTCCCTGCATTGGTACCAAATCCAAAGAGAGGTGGGCAGAGCGGTGGGCTGTTGCTGGGGAGGAAAGTGCCCAGCAATACGTGAGCAAAAAGAGCAGAGCAAGACCACCGATTGTCCCCATGGTCAGATGAGTCCTGCAGTCACTGTGTCTCAGGATTTTAGCTGGTTAGAGTGACTTTGAGATAAGTTAGAAAGTTTCTTTTCTTAGCTTGGCAGTTGAAGAAGGAGTCAGAACTCTTCAGTTTTTGTTCTTAAGGTTGTTTATTATTTCTTATCTATAAAATTCTTTCTTTTGGCTGGCTGAGGTCTGCTCAGCAGGTCAGACTGAGGCACTCTGGCCACCCTTGGGGCGGTGTTATCTTTTTATGCTAAAAACTACGTGTACATTATTTACCTTAACTTTTCAATACTTATCACTTATGTTAGACAGTGAGCTTTTACTCTAAACTAATCTAAAAGTGCCAACATCACAGCAGAAGATGGAGGCTAAGAAGAAGAAGGAGAAAGGCTGGACATGTTTAGATTCTTCTATCTTGCTTTTTGAACTTTCATTTTAAAACTTCAAAAAATTTATTTTTCACTTTGTGACAAACTGATTATTATTTTACTTATACTTTTGTGGCTTGCAGATCTTCATATAAGGTTGATAATTTGCTCTATGGGTCATAATCAAAATCACAGGTGTTTTGGGCTCTATGCCAGGGTCTTTGAGCTCTTTGTCAGGGGTCTTGGCAATCTAGGATAGCTAGAGGGATGTTTTGAACTTTGACAACTGTACTGTCTGCAGGAGTGCAGCCTGAAGTGGACACATGCAGCTGAGCCAGCAGGTTTGCATGGCCATACCCACGGCACAGCTGAGGCAAAGGCCATGACTGCGGGTCTGAGCAGAGGGGCAGCTTCAGTGCCGTGGGGTAGAGCTCTCCAGTGAGGCCTCTGTGAGCTCCTTCTGCCACCCAAAGTCCTCTCCCAGTGATTTGTTGAAAGATCAGGCAGCTGCACCACATCAGCACAGGCTTTGAGCACAGTCAGCCCGATCTCTAGAAGGGAAGGGAGCTCTAGAGGCCCTGTGCAGATTCATCCCTGTAATGCCAACCTTGGCCTTTTCCCAATAAGGCCATTAATGAAACCATGGCTCATGTTCATCTCAGGGACAATGAGCTCAGGGTAGCATTAAAGCACAGGAAGGGCACTTAACTACAGTAAGTACACAGTACTTACCTTCTGCCCTCATTCTACGAAATGTCTAAGAAAAACCAAGCAAAGAACTCAGAAAAAAAGCCCACCCAAACAAGTTAGATAAAAAATGCTATGACCTTATGCAAAAACCTAGAAAAATTAAATTCCATAATAGAAATTAGACTTGTCAAGTAAAAATTTGGGATCTCTGATATATTCATTTTACCTACACCTGTATCTACAGCCTGGTTGAAAAATATCATAACTACTGAGATATCTCTCAGTATATAAATATAAGCCATTCAAAATTATAATTTGTATTAACAAATAAAACAGCTGAGATAATGCTATCAAACCAGATATTCAGCTTTGTGTTTAAATTTTAAGTCTGTAGTGTTTGCCTAGCTACCTAAGACCCTTTTCTATTAGGTCCAAATTTGCTATTAGGATCACCTTTGCTAATTAAGTCTACCTTTGGTATTAGAAATGTAAAAATACTGCAGTGTTTTTACAGTAAATTCTCAAACACCTGCTAAATTTTACTGGTCTTCATGTTACACACCTATTAATTTCTAAACCTATTAATTTACAATTGTTTCCATGTGTTTATTTTATTGTTGAATAATAACTGTTTTTGCTGTTGTGAGAAGTGTTAATTACTCTCCTGAACCTTTCTCTAAGGCAGATAATAGAGATCACAGAATAGTTTAATTGCAGACCATTGTTGCAGGTATAAATGGTTCATTTCAGAAGTGCTAAGTGAACGATAAATTTAATTCAGTACAGAATTAGGACATCAAGATCAAATATTGAATTTATTGTAGTAAAGAACTTTTTGTTGTTGTTCTGAGGACTTATAATTGTTGGAAGAAGTTAATTATAATTATTTAATCCATAACACATCTCATCGACTTCCAGCTAACATTTGCAAGAAAAATTTTGTTCTTAGTTGTCCCTGAACAAGTAGAGTTGCATGGGCTTATTTGGTTATTGTTTGATACATAGTTTTTATCTCTAATTTTCAAAAGTGTGTACTTTTTTTTTTCAGATGTGTAAATTTTTTACTGCAGAAATAATCTGTGCATATTTTTCCATTAAGTGGCTAATGCATATACTTGCACAAGACCCTACTACACATTGCCCTGCAGATTTGAATGAAATCCCTAGGAAAAAAAAAAAGAGAAGTGTTTAATGGTAAATGGCCATAAAATTTCTTTTATGGTAATGCTTTTCAATGTATGAAATTTTAAAGGATTTTAGCTCTTAAATCTTGTTTTGAAACTACAGTTACTCAAATATTTTAAGTGCATGGCAAAACAACGGCTAGGGATTGCTTCAGATACTTTAGGATATGTTTTTTTTTTAATCAGGGAGCATGATTCCCAGCCTGTTGTTGCCACTCCAGAGGCACAGGACTGCACACATCCTCTACCTTCATATTTGTCTGCCAGCTCTGTGCAAATGTTTCACGTAATCTCAGGTGATAGCAGTTGTCGATGTTTAGGCATATTGAAAGAGATTCAGGTTCCTGAAAAATATTAATTTAAAAGTGATACTGCATGGCATTCCGAGAAACAATTGGGAAACTTTTATAAAAGTTTCAGTAGCTGCTAAACTATTTATTGCCTGAAATAATGCATACAAAATCTATTACATAGATCATCAGTATCACATTTTTAGATTATGTGTAGAAATTCCAGTTGCTGGAGCAAAAAGTTATGAACAACGTTTCTAACACTAGTGGAATGAGAACAATACTCTGTCAGGATGAAAATAAATCATAACACCACAGTTAACTTGAGAAATGAAATATTTATTTAAGTAATTGTTATAAGAAATGAGAGACAGAGTGTTGAAAGTGAATTGTGAAATTTTACTGTTGCAATTCAAGAAAATACTGACAAAACTATCTCACATACAGAGATTGTAATAAGGACACCACCCAGACAACCGTGATTAGAAGACACAAATCAAAACATACATGCAAGGCTGGCATGGTCAGAACAGACAGATAACAGAGTCTAATAAGGTCTACTAAATATAATATAAAATGTACTGATGGAATGGTGATCTTACAGCTACAGGCACATGAAAAACAGAAAATCTCCATATTCTTGAAATTCCTGAAGCATAATTAAAAATCTGCTTGATTGTATTCATAGGGAAGCTATTAGATAAGGTTTTCTTTTCAAATTCTTATTGAACAGTGTGGAAACTGCACTTGCACTAACAGTCCTTGATTTTCAAGATTCTCCTTAATGTGGCATATTAGGGAACCAAGAGCAATGTCCATCCACAGAACTGACATTTCTACTTTCTAGGAAGAAATTGCATTCAGCAATACTCTCACAATATGGCATAACATTGTCATTGTAGCCAATAGAGGTGTCAAGTATCCCAGATGAATTGACTTCAGTCCAAGCTTCCAGGGCTTTAAAGACAAGCTTACAAGAAGTAATACCCAGAGTTATGAACATCTCAGCTAGCTCTAAATGATGCAATGTGACTGCACAGTGCAGTACCATACTCTGAATGCAGATTTATGCTACGTTAGACCTTGGAAGCAGCATAAGTACAATAAGGTAACCCCTGGCAGGCATAGGCACAGCACAAAGGTGCCTCCACTCCAGAACTAGCTGGGACACAGCCTCTGCCCGGCATTGTACTGTGCTGTGCTGTGCAAATATAAATTATGCATTCTCATGTGAGGAGCTCTTCAGGAGGGCACTTTTGTTCAGCTCTGTTTCTGAGGATGAATAATGCACAGTATATACTCTTTGTGCTCATGAGTTTAAAAGCTGTAGCAGGAATTTCCTCAGACTTCAAACACCAGGAGCAGCTGACCTAAGGACAGCCTCTCCCTTTTCCTTTTGTCCCCAGGTTCTAAAATATCTAAGTCAGCCCCTGTTGTCTTTTTCTGTAATTTCAAATCTGGACCTGAAATGCAGGCCAGAGCAACTTAGTGTACATCTTGGTGCATTTGAGATTTTATTGATGTTAAAATCATTGATAAACCTAATGAAAAGAAAAAACCTATACATCCCTGAAGAAAGATTTGAACTTTGTAAGTACTAAGCCTATGCTAATTTAAGAATGTTGATAAGCATTCCATAATTATATATTAACAATAAAAGCAGTATTATTTAAATTACTACACTATTTAAGTATAGAGAACTAAAAAAGCCCCATTTTTTATCTAGAAATAAAACATGAAAAAAAAATGTAAGAGAAGTTACACATTGAATATTTGCAGCAGTAAAATAAAAACTTTACCAAAGACTTCTATGTATTGTATTCAAGACCGCACATTTTTTTGTTAAAGGCAATAATTTCTTGACAACAATATATTAGTTTAGCTGGATGGATAGTACAGTTAAGCGCCACATTAAATGACAGTCTATTGTATATTCTATCAGCCAAAGGTGAGATTCATTTATCTAACTAGACACATTCATGAGGAATCTGTCACTAGGTGATGATTTAGACCTCAGAGGTTTGGTATTTAGACTATCATCTTTAGGCCAGGAAGAGATTAGGTAGCTTCCTCTGGAGAATGCTGCAAATCCTTTAGCTGAGGAAGGACCTTCCACACCCAGCAGAAAGGACTGGCTTATGGCAGGTTATGGCAGTATAAGAGTGATGAAGCACAGGAACAGATTGCTCAGAGAAGCTGTGGATGCCCCATCCCTGGCAGTGATCAAGGCCAGCTCAGATGGGGCTTTGGGGAACTTAGTCTAGTGGAAGTTGTCCCTGACCACGGTAGGGGTGTTAAATTAGAGGATCTTAAGGTTCCTTCCAACCCAATCTGTTCTACTTTCATTCTAGCTTAGTCTAGTCTAGTCTATTCCCTACTAATCATGCTCTAGAGAATGAGTGTGTGTCTGAAATAACTCACAAAGATTCTAAGTTTCCACATTTTTATATCAGCTTTCCCTGGAGGAGTCTCAGTCTCTTCTTTCCCCTCCTAAGGCAGTATCCTAAGTAGCAGAGTATTTTGAAGACCGAACTTTCCTGTTCTACTTTTGAAAACCTCTTTACCTCTGTAACCTGCGATATAAGAGACATTGACCCAGAGATGAGCAGCAAGGAGAGGAAAGGTGGTTGTATGGTCTGAGTGTGAAAACAACTTCTATACTACTAGACACTGTCTGAAATGAAGAGTCCTTAGTGAACAGGCATCAGAAACCAGATCTGCACGTGAGTGAACCTGTGGCAGTAGTGTCAGAAGACTCTCAAGAAAATAACAATGACTATAACAGCTACAATGACTATAACAGCTACTCAGGCAATAAATATGCAGTCTAGAAGAAAATACACAAAGAAGGAAGCTCTCAAGCCAGAAAATCTATTACTTACTACCTATGTGATACATTCAGGTTCATAAGTTCAATCACCTAATTGCAGTCATTAAATATATATGCATTGCAGATAAAACAGCCATGCCAAGTTAAATAAATACAAATAGTTAATACAAAGCACCTGAAGTCAAAGGCAAACATGCAGAAAATTGAAAATCTGGGTGAATGCTATGAATAAAGCAATGGGTTTTAATAGAACCATTAAATGTGAACTGTAATTGCAGACAATGAGGGCAAAATGCTTGAACTTTGCTAGAATTATTCCAGGGATATGTAAAGACACAGAGCTTAGGCTGGGTAAAAGGTAATTCACCAGGAGTAGATCATGACTGCTGAGCACAGACCCACTGACTCAGAAGCCCACTGACTCACAAGAAGAGAAAAATTGAGCATGGGGATGAATTAGCAGTAGAAGTGAGGAAATCATTCAGCCAATAGAATAAGAGAAATGTTTGGCCTTTAATTCCTTTGTTTTGAAAAACATATAAATAGTGAAAAGTTTTGAACAACTTTAGGACCACTGCTACCAGGAAGCCCAGGGTGAAGAATGGCTAACCATCTTCTGATGACCTCTCTTTCTCTCCCCCTCTCTCTGTCTTTCTCTCTCTCCCGCCCTACCCCTTCTACTTTTATATTTCTTTCTATCTCTCTACCTCACATTTAATGTTAAATAAAATCCATATTTTACCTTCAGCATGTGGACTTGTTTGCCCCTTAATTTGGGCAGAGGTATCTTTCAATCGCATCTTATCAGGATACTTTATAGGTTTAAAACTAAATGTAGCATTTGAGAAGAAGCTGTTTGTGAAAAATTGTACTTTCTGGAATATATTGGTACAAGGCTATATATCTGAGTATCATGGTAATTATAAACAAACACTTCACTAACCAACATGCACAAATTTTGTGAATCAGACTTTAGAGTATGTCTAATGGAATCAGAATCTGTCACTTAAGGGAGTAGAACATCAGGGTTTTTCCAGCAAAATTGCATTTTATGCTTACCCAAATTAGTCTAAAAATTCATCTAAATCTTAGCATCTCAAGGCGTGATGTAGATATATATATATATATATATATACATGTCTTCACATATGCTATAAATAATATAGAAGTATGTGTGTCTAAGTCTCTATGTACCTGTATGCAGGTTATTCAATGCACATTATTTGCCCATATTGTCATGTACCCAATAAAGTACACACTTTTGGTAACTGAGAATGGAAAGATATGAAATATTATAATTTATGATATAATTCATTATAATAATTTCTTCTTATTATTCATAATAAATCCAGTTTGTACTACTGTTACTGACAGTCTACTTAGAGCAATGGCAACAAGTCCAGCAGTGTCCTATAGAAAGCAATGGAATAGAGCTTACATTATATGGACAATTCCCTAAAAAGAACTTTCCAGTATACCATGGTACAGAAAGTGGTATCTTGATAACCACACCACAGATTAACATCACTACAGTCCCCAAACACTACTTAATTCTCCCCAGACTCCTTGACATCATCTTCAAATGAGGGTGATGTGACCATATAATTTTATAACCCCACAAAAAATTAATCCTTCTGTGGCTCACAAATCCTGTTCCTGCCATCTCAGCTTTTTCTCTGGGCAGATGGAAGGGAGAAAGGGTTCTTAGACATTTTAAGGTTGATTTCTTAGTCTTGCATCTATGTCAAAATAATGCTCAAAATTTTAATCAGTAGAGCTTTCATAGCTGAAGGTGTGAAAAAAATCTCACTCCTTACTGACATTGTTATGTCAGAAGAATACCTTATGCAGAGACATTTATGCTGACAGAGTCTTTGTCATACTTAGTTTATGTCATTGAGAGGATTAGTGAGACCATGATGTCAGAAAAGCACTTTCTGCTGCCATGCTCTGTGTGTACGCTGGGGGCTCTGCTGACAAAGCACTTGGTGTAACTACAGCAGTCATTGAAGGCATCAGCTCAGATTTGTTGATATCTCTCCTCTGCCCACATTTGGTGTGCAGTCAGCACCACGTAAATTTTAATCTGCCGTGGGTGCTGAAGAGTCTCTCACGTAGAAACTCACAGGATGAAAAAATTGAGACATAGTCTGAGACTACTTTGCCACCGTAAAGCCTGTTATTTTTCAAGGATCTCTTCATTCTTTTAATCTATGTTCAAGTCTTTGGATGATTTATGCATTATTTTCTCTATATAAAAAAGTGAGGAAGGTGAAAGAGAAATAAGGCATTTTTAGGTCTCTAAAAACATGTTTGTGGTACACATTATTGAAAGTGAAAGTTGTCTTTTTTAATGTACTGTAGTCACTAAGAAAACAATGCATCTGATATATTTTATCTAAGGATTGAATTGGCAGAGGCATTATAATACATCCTTAGTAGCACCTGAAACACATTCTATTGTGATTACTGGCAGGACTTGGGCACCTTCAGCACTTTCACTTATTTGTGTTGAAAACAAGCTCTCAAAATTCTTGCAGTCACATAATTGAGTTTCAAACTTCTGGCTTCCATCTCCATTTTTTTGGATTTTCTTTTTACCTAAATGAAAACTATTAATGGGATTCAATACTTGGGCTCTCCAGACCTCTAAGGAAAATACACTGGTTTTCTGCCACAGTTAAACCACATTATTATTTGCTTTTGACAATCCATTAGAATAAAACTCTTTCAATAAACAGATGAATACTTCCTGCTTGACATATAAGCATCTTCTGCATCTCTAACAAAGATACAGTTGAAATGCCTAGGTAAACAGATATACCTTTTCTCTCCAAACTTTCACATGTGTTCTTCCCCAGGAATCTGCAGGAATCTGACCCCATACAATTCTGCACAATTTTTCCTTTTTTTTTTTTTTTTGTGGAAAACTTTGAGAAAATCAACGGAATCTATAGATATGACATATTTAAGATTATATATATATAAAAATTTGATGATCTCCACAACTCTTAATCACTGTTAGTTTGATCTCCACAAGTCCAAATCAATGTTAGTCCTACATTTATGAAATTAATTTAAGTATAGCAATTCTTCTGAACATTCAATTTATGTTTGCATTGATAAGACTTTCATAGGGATTATTTAAGTGACAGAAATTAGTTCCTTTCAAACAAAATATTAACCACAGATTTGAATATCTCAGGTACCTAAATCCTCTCAAAATAAAGTTAGATGATGAAGCTTGAAGAAAACACTCAAAAGACCTCATATAAGAAGAGGGCATTTTGGTTCTAAAGCTGACAATATGTGTAGCTACTCCTTTTAAACTGGCTTGCAACTAACTCCTCTCTCAAGACCGCTGAGCAGTAGGGGCTAGTGAAAGTTCAAGGGAAGGAAATGACCCAAGGAAAAGAGCCCTGACCTGTCCAAAAGCTAGGTAGGTTTCCTTTTATGTACAGCAGCATTTAAGAGCTTGTCCTAGCAGACCATACCTTAAATGATCTGAACAAAGTCAACCAAGAGCCTCATAGGGAGGTGCCAATTATTGCAGGCAGTTCGTGTAGTTTGTGGTCATTAGGTGAGGGAAGTTCAGCACACAAAAGTATTCTCTTCAGACACAGAGTGGTTTCAATGGCAATATCAGCTCTATCTATCCCTTTTGCAGTATTTCATCTCTCAGCAGGATGAACATTTTTCAGATCAGTCTATTTCAAGAACCATTTATATTGCTGTGTGTGTAATGGAAACGCACCTGCACATGCAACAAAGTTACAAATATACTGCAAATGTGAATTTACAATGTTCTCTATTTCACTTGACACTGGCCTTGAAACCACACACTGAATTCTGTCAGAGACAATTTATAATCACTAGTAAGCAGCTAAATTTGTTGTTGATGGTAGAGACTGTTTTAGCAGAGATTTGTTAGTTTGTTTTCTGTTTTCTACTCTTAACTATCCAGTTTACCTATACATCACAAATACTTTGTGAGGAAACTCAGAAAGTACAGTTAAAAACTGTAGGCTTTAGGTGCAGATATTAAAAGGAAATGTTTTCACAGAGAGTAATCAGCAAACTTATTTTTGAAGCTTTGGACTGTGTTGCTTAGAAGAGATGAGAGGAAGATTTAGATTGCAAGCCAGTACTAAAAACTGTTTTTGCTAGACAGCAAAGGTAAACACCTGTGAGCCAATTCAATGCACAGATGCAAATCAGAATGCATATGAATTTCTCTGTTATGTTGAGTCTCAAAGGGGATCCATTAGAGCTCAATTAAGAAACAGCTTGATGTAAATTTTCTTCTTCCATTTACTTGCTTATGTTTTTCACATTAGCTGCATAGGAGAAAAAGAGGTATCTGTGAATTCTAGAAATTATGCCTGTCTCCCTTTGACCATTTCATTTCATACAGTTTTCTGTTTATTTTTCTCTTGTGTATTTTTCTTATAAGTGTGTACTTTATCTACTAGACCTTTATGGCAGTTTGTTAAAAACAAAATCACAACCACTGAATTATACCTAAACTCAGACCTTGGTGAGGTATATGAGTATTACACAGTAAGCAAAAATGAATTATTTTGAGACTTTGTGGAATGCACAGCAACAGAAGAATAGAAAAGCTTTTTTTTGGTGTTAATTTTACAGTGAACACAAGCATAATTGCAGATAAGAAAAGATTTATCAAAGTGAAGTATAATTTGGATGCTTGAGAAGTGTGATGTTTTTGGTCATTTATCTTTTCTGTCATTTATCTTTAGTGACCTCTTAAGAAAGCAGCAGCTCAGTACCTTTAAGACAGGGTGGTGAAAACTGGCTGTAATTACAGGTGACAAGTGTTATTTGCTTTACCTTGTCCTGAAGTATTTGAACTGTAGCTTGCAATTAAATGTTCTGAATAGTAATTAACTTTTACCTTGACTGTTGGTGTGAAACCTTAAGTCAATATTCTACAACAAAAGAGTTTAATAAGGCAACAAAGACCTTTATTATTACCAAAGACAAATTAACCCGGAGGGGCGGGGGGGAAAGTCAGAAAAGCTTCTATAAAACAGTAAACTGACAGCATTGAATATAGTTGTTTCTTTTAATCTTCAAAAATTGGATTTTTTCTTCAGAGCTAATTTATATGCACATCAGATGGGACATTATTCAGTGTAAATATAAGAAAATTTAGTTTTGATGAGAGTTTATGTACATGAGAGGTTAAAGAAAAAGTTTGAGACACAGTTTTGTAGTGGACACAGAACTTCCACAACCTTTTTTTTCAGAAACAAAACATTTGGTCTGACTGCTGATTTGTCAGAGTTACAGAGTGAGGAAATATTCTAAATGGAAATTCTGAGTTAGTTTTACACACAAGCATGTAATGTTAACAAAAGAATGGGCCCTGATATTTGTAGAAAGTTAATCTTGTCAAAAAAGGCATAAAAGCCTTAATCCAAATATACCACAAATATGCAATTTAAATACAGGGTGAATGCACAGATGTACTGTAAGGTGAGTCTAGGAGAGCAACAGGAGCAGGTAGACCAGCAAGAGCCATATCTCCTGGGGATTCAATTAATTATGCCTGTTCCATCATTTTCCAGTTCTTATTTAAGCTGCCATAAAAAACTGAACTTTCCATTAGTGTTGAGGAAGACAGTAGTAATAGAAAGAGATTTATATCCTCAATTTAATATGCTGTACTACTTTCTATAGTCTGTTCATTATTAGAGTGTAGGTAGGTCATCCAATCATTATCACTCAAGCACCCATAACAATTTCAGAGCACCATGTTCAAGTAAGTCTGCTCCTACTGAATGAAGTTATTTAGTTTACTCTTCACTAGACAGTGATGGGAAGATACAATGCAAGCAGATCGATGGGGTTTAGTATTGTTGCGCAAGAGAGTAAACAATGTTCTGTACATTTGAACAGTATAAAAATTTTAGGTGCTTTAAAGGAAAAAAATATTTCTATTACAGTAATCATATTTTGAAATTCCAAGGGCAGATTGAACTTAAGCTTAGGTCTTACTTTCTGGGTCTGAAGGATTTTTGAATTGTCCACTTTTCGTTAAAGACAAGAGAATGCTATGAAGAAAAGGGAAAACAATCTCCCTTTATTATGCCCAGGTTCTAATCCACACAACACTAAAGAAGGTACTAAAAACCTGCACTAAGGCCAGCCAATGCAGTGGTGTCTGCCAGGGTCCTTACATATTTGGAAGTAGCAGTCTTGAGTTTCAGTGGATTTGTCAGTGAAGCAACAAGCCTGACAGCTCTCAGTAATTCTGTCACAAGACTTTTCATTCATGTGTGGCCTCCTTTCAACTGTGCATAAGCCCTGAATTAAGCAGGAAACAGTTCTTGATATAATTTTCCAGTTGAACAAATTAGACTTACTTTCCTTGTAATCGTTCTCTCTGACTTGCATGTGAGGACCATTGCATGATGCAATTTGTCTTGTTTTGCTCTGATCCTTACTTTATTTCCTGGATGGGCTCTTGTGATTTGTGCTCAATTAAGCCGCAAACCCCTTGAAAGATAAAACAGGTTTAGAATCACAGATTCATAAGATTATTTACTAGGAAAGGACCTCTGGAGGACATTTTCTCAAAAAATCCAACTCAAAGAAGGACCACATTTTCCCAAGTGATAGTAAGACAACTGTTTTTTACAGTAGCTCTTCCCAAATTTATTATGGCATCTTCCATAATAGACTCCCAATCTTGATTTCTCCCTGTGTAAGGTTAGTTCGTCTACTGGGTGGGAGGGAGAAGAATAACTGAATTCTCAGAAATCTTTAAAATTATTATAAAAGATGTTGTTGAAACTACAGAGATAAAATTAAGATACACAATTTTTGTAGGCAGTTGTGTATAATTTTTTTTAAAAAGCAGTTATGAGGACAATATAGTTTTGATCAGCTTTAATTCTCATTACTGATCTACAGCTGACTACAGACTATTTTTTAAGAAGGCTGTTGAGCAACCTCTCATAATCTGAGTCTCACCTTCCTTCCAAGTGGAATGGGGTTGAAGCTGAGTAAGGTAGCTTGGACTGATTTTCCAGTGTTTCAGTGAAAACGGATCGTTTTTAGGTTTTTGGTGTGTTTGGAAAAAAAAAATCTAACATAATTATTATCTTCCGGATTCCCAGCTCTTCTCCAAACAAGATTGAAACATCTGTAAGTTTTTTCAAGGTGTGAAATGAAGTCTTAAGAATACCGGGATAAGTTCCCTTCAGAGGAGAAGATGTCTGCAGGAGGCACATATAATGCTAATTTAAAAACTATCAAGCAGGAGTCTTGAAAAATATCAATGCCAAAAAATTTTAACTAAGATGAGGAAGCAATACCATGAAACAATAGGGCAATTAAAAGGAGAAAGAAGAGAAAAGACAAACTGTATCTTCTAGAATGGTCTGTGTTTTTTTGTTTTTTTTTTTAAATTGGGCCGTTGAATCAAGTGCTGTGCTCTTGCTAGCAGTAAAAAAAATCAGTTGCTGACTATAACCATCTGCTACGAAACAGCTGCAGGTACTTACTGTACTTTAGTTGTTGTGGTGCATATAAAGTGGTGACTATCTAGCATAATGAATAAAAGATTCACTTTCCTATCTACTTCAAATTGAACAAGAATTCAAAAGATGAATTGATAAAATAAATTTCATTTTTTGATAATTTTAAATAAATAAGGAAAGAAGTATTTTTGCTTTTAATCCAACAGATACAAGATGTTGTTAAGAACAAATGCCAGGAGACACAAATAAGAGTTCTAGGCAAAGTGATTGAGAAGTTTATTGTAAAGTAATTGAGAAGGTGTCCATGTTTAATGCTACTTGTAATCTCGGATCTGTAATTAACAGTATCTCAGTTTAGATTACATTACAAGGAAGCTTTTTTCTGCAAAAGAGGTAGTTTTAATAACAGCTTTGATTATGTTTTATTTTTCATTCTACTATAATTTTCATCTTAAGGATGATTTTGTGTAGTGTGAGCTGATGCTCTGATTTCAATTCATAGGGACTTGCTAGCCAATGACTGCACAACAGTAACACAAGCGCTGTGCACTGTAGGGACATTAAATGTAATGTGTTCAATTTTAAACCAGCTGGTTTGTGTTCACCTTTATGGAGAAAATAAGACAACTCTCAGTGTGGACATGCTGCAAAGATTTCGACACCTACATTTAGGTGTCCATTTGCAAGCTAATGTCCAAGATACCACTGTATTTTTAGAAGATTTTAGTTTTGATTCAGATGCCCATTCAAAGGCTCTCAGTGCCTTTTGATATGTCAGACACACTGACAAACCTTACACAAGGTCTACAGAAGTCCCATGAACTTTGCAGGAGTAAAAGATGAATAGAATAAAGTATGATATTTCAAATGGTGTCAGTCATTAATGTCTTTTCAACTGCTTTACAGCTGGTAGTCTACAGAATGATCCAACTGATGAAATGACACCAGCTCCCTCTGTAATAGAAAGGCAAGTGCTTGAGTGAACAGTAACTTTAGATTAAGATTTGAGTGCCTGTACACAGGCACCAAGTACCATTTTGAATATTCCCATGCCTTTCAGCTATCTACACAGGGCCATCAGATATGAGGTCTATGGATAGCTCATGTGCTTTTAAAGTGTCTGTAGACCAGGAGGACTATCCTAAAGAAGCTCAAATGGCACCTGAAGTCTGCTTGGTCAACTGAATCTGACCCTAAGAATATATGGTTTGCATTTACATAAAATCTTTCAATACTTGTATTTTGGAGTTAATATCACAGAATCACAGAATCTCCTGAATTCTAAGGGACGCACAAGGATCATCGAGTCCAACTACTGCCTAGCACACAGAACACCCCAAGAATCACACCATGTGCCTGAGAGAATTTTCCAAACACCTCTTGAGCTCTGTCAGGCTGGTGCTGAGACCAATTCCCAGGGGAGCCTGTTCCAGGGCCCGACCCTCTGGGTGAAAACCCTTTTTCTAATATCCAACCTAAACCTCCCCTGACACAACTCCAGGCCATTCTCTGTCTGTCACTGATCACCACAGAGAAGAGATCAGCGTCTGCCCCTTCCCTTCCCCTCATGAGGAAGCTGTAATGCAATGGTCTCTCCCTTCAGTCACCTCCAGGCTGAACAGACCAAGTGACCTCAGCCCTTCATCCTCATGGCCCTCCTTTGGACACTGTCCAAGACCTTAATGTCTTTTTTACGTTGTGGTGCCTAAAACACTATTCAAGGCAAGGCTGTAACAGGGCAGAGTAGATTGGGACAATCTCCTTCAACAGGCTGGCAATGCTGTGCCTGAAAATGCTACTGCATTACACAGAATATATTCTTAATATGTTAATACAAATTGATTTTATGTGTAATGGTATTCCATACTGATTAAATGGAATTAATGTTGATAGGAAATAAAATATAGTTGGATATAGATATGACTAAGCATAATAAAATGTTCGTTCATAGACAAGTGAGTGTAATGCAGTGTAATAAAGAGAATTTCAAATGAAATGAATAAAAAGGATTTGAAAATGAGCAAAATATTCTCATAGTTTATAATTTATGTCGAAATGTTTTTACCTTTTTTCACATGGTCATTAAATGCTTTTATATATATATAAATATGTGTGTGTATTTATAAAAATATATTCATTATGAAAATATCTTGAAAAATCATTATGATAACAGTATGTGAATCCATTTGGCCTACTAATCTACTAATATAGATGAAGGCAAATGAGGGTTGCGGTTGCCTTCTAAAGATCTTATGAAGAGACTGTAAGACTGTTTTTCCTCTTTCCTACATTGCAGCAATTCAGAAATCACTTTATGTAAAAGTCCTTATAAGGGTTTGAAGCAAGAGAATGTGACAGGGAAATTCTGGACTTCATAGCCATTTCACTTCATTGAACAATACTTCACTGTTTTGCTGAGGTGAAAACATTTTGTGTCATACCAAACTCCATTTCTTATGGAATCGAAAGGCATCTTCCTAATGAGTCCCACTACGAGTGGGAGTCCCACTGTGAGTGCCCCTGCTACTCGCATTTTTCTGAGCAAAGAGAATGAATGCCCCAAATTTGACTTTCCTCTGATTGTCCTTACAGTCAACTAAAGAGAAATTATAATAATAAAAAAATCTATATTTCATTGACTTGTGTCAAACACAAATGTGGTTAATGTTCTCAACCACAGAATCACAGAAATATTGAGGTTGCAAGGGGCCTCTGAATGTGATCTTGTGTAACCTCCCTGCTCAGTCAGGGTCACCTAGAGCCAATTGTCCAAGACTTCACAACCAAAGTCACAGACAGAACTAAAAATCTTATAAATACTTTTCCCTTACCACCTGAGATCTACTTTCATGCTTGGAAAATCCTGTAGGACTTTGTTTTTTTTTTTTTTTTCTCATATTCTGATACCATGACTGCAGTAAGGATCATGTTTTATAGAATTACCAATTTAAAGTTTCACTGAAGAGCAATATGAAAATCCACTTTCCCCCAAAACATCAGTTCAACTTATTGAGTTCTAGAACACTTCTCTCAGCCCTTCTGCTGTTTTCCAAGTTTTCTCTGGCACCACAAATAAATTTTTAGCGACGACCACTTAACAAAAATGTCAAAATACAATGAAACAAAAACATTAAAAAGAAGCCCTAAAACATAAGGCCAAATCCCATGTGATATTCACGTTTGTTTTCAGACTAATTTTTCATTCTTTTTTTAGAATTGTAATCACTTCATCTGTATAATGAGCTCTATGGGGATTTTAACAGGAAATATTTCCCTCATGTCAAGCTATTTCTTGCACAATGGTTGAAACAGTACAAAAGTCCATCTCATAATATAGTGAGTATAGAATGAAATAATTATTATTTTCCAGTACTTTATGAATTCACATGAATGTCAATCTTTTTGCTAACCCTCCTTACTTTGATATAAGAATACAGTTCAGTTTCCATGAAGGCTGTAAGAAAAATCACGGATTTCATAGTTGCAGAAATGCACTTCTAAACATGGGATTAAGTGTGATATGATATGGATGCATTTTGCATCTTTTAAATCCTTAGCACCTTCAAAGAGACCATTAATGTCTTAGGACCAAGTCACAAAGAGCACCTATTTAACTGATCAGCTTCCATCAAACCTCCAGAGCAAACATTGTGAAATACCTGCATGTGTATTTGTGTATCTGTGTGAAGACGAGCAGTATACAATAACAATTCAGCAGAACACTGATCTTGGTTCCTTGCTTCTAGCAAAAATCAGAATAATTCCTCTAGGTTTACTTGTGACACTTCATCTGAACAGGACTAACCAAAGGAAGTGCAGGAGTAGCCAATTCCAAGGCTATTTCCCAGCTCATGGTCTCTGTATTATCAGTGATCTATAGGATCCCAGCAAGTGGTTCACTAAACAGTTTGTGTTCACATACAGGCAATGAAACAATTGAAATGGAAAAATGCAAAAACAAAATTTGAGCATCCCATGTTAAGTTTAGTTTTTTCATATGATATAGATAAAAAACATTTTTCCAACATTGCACAAGATAATTTTTTGTATTTTTAGAACAGTAGTTAGCTTTCTGATTAAGAAAGGCTGTGCTTGAGGGGCACTGGTCTAAAAATTGTAGTGTAGTGTTTCTGTAGTACTATCTTCTAATCTCTTATGACATTTCTGTTGAGAGAATTGCATCACGAAATTTTCATGCTGTGAATCCCTTGACGTATAGCTTTTATGGGAAAGATCTTGCATTTCTGCACCATTTTTACATGTTTAGTTTACTAGAGGCTCTGTTTTGTTTAGAACCTCTGCTCAGATGATAGCAACTCATTGACAATTGCACGTCTCTCTGCAGACTCCCTCACCCCTCTGATTCGTCTACAGGAGTGTAAGGAGCATACTGAATTATTCAGACAGTACAATCTAACACATATGAGCAAGCTGAGTAAATGGCAAGTGTGCATAACTTCATTCATTACTAAAAAACAGATGCACATATGCTGTACACTGTGAAATTACTTTCCTCCCATGTTGTGTAAGACAAAGAGAGAGAAAGCATCCAGCAGAATACATATCTTGACTGAGTAGAAAAGGAAGTAAGCTAAACAACCAAGGAAAATATAGCTGGAATTTTTATGTATTATATTACATCCTCTTTCCCATCCCTGTATGCCCTTGTGAATCAAGGTCCTGCAGAATACTGACTAAAATTACTTTATAAAAGTTATAATCATGAGTGCTGAGCTAAGGGGAAAATGAAATGAATTGCATGATGATAACAAAGATTATGACTATCATAAATTATTATCTCAGTAGGACTGAGCCATATAGGATCCAAGTTTAAAACCTAAAGAACCTATATTGTTATTTAACAACAGTGCCAGAATACTTCACTGCCCCTCTTCATAACTAAAGGCCCCAAAGCATTATTAACTATCCTATTGGCTAAGAAACCCAGATGGGACACACTCCTTTAAACTACTATGGGTGTTTTAAAATCAATGACTTTTAAATGTAGAACACAAAACATAATCCAGGAGTCCTCAGGCTGGCAAAATATTTTAAGCACTACACTGTGAACTGCAGATCCCTTTTATGCTGCAAATCTCTGCTGCTTAGCATTTGAATGCTGCATTTTGTACAGGAAGTCTTCTCTATGCTTGCCCCTCCTTTACAATCTTTCAAATAGAGTGTGGGGTAGATGAAAGAGGACATTATTTGGGTGAATTTGGGTTTCACAGGAACACAAGAAATCCTCTCTCAAGACAAACCAAAGGTTCTTTTTTGCCCTGTGTTTTAATCCAAGAGCATTAGGAGTTGTCATTTAGGAAGACCGCACAAATCGGTCCATTTTGTGTAACTAGTGAAATCCCTTGAACTCCTCCAGGATCACTCTGTTGCATTAAAGGTGCTGGAGGACACTTCCTTGCCTAAATGCTGCAAAGGGCAGCAGTTGTTGATGAAGGCCACTTTGATCAGGACCTCTACTAACACACTGACATTACTAAAGCCAGCCTGAATATTGTCATAGATATGATCTAGTAGACACCTCTGTGACAGATCCTTCTTTCAAGAATTAAAAACTCTGAAACAGCCACATAGAATATTCAGGTAGTCTTGTCAACTTTAGTGTGACAAGAACTGTATTATGGAGCCTCCTATATTTTGCATTATATTCTCCTTTGTTTTCTGTTATTACCTTTTAATATATTGTGAGAGGTAGCAGTGAGTTCATTTTAGACTCAGATTATTCAAGCCAGGATAGGCAAGTTAAGGAACATAAACAAAGGGAGAAGCCTTTGTCTAAAAAGTCACAATAGGAGGTTAAAAAGACAGAGAAATGAGAGGGAAAGGAGAATAGTAAATTCAAACATGTTTATGAAAATTCAAGAACAAAAGTAAAATGTTCCTCCTGCAGCCATTTCAAGTGATTTGCAAGTACATGAAAAACACTTATAATACAATGAAGTCAGTTGAAATAATGAGAGATGTACCTTCACCTTGTAACATGTTCTAAAGTGGGCAGATGTATTGTGTCATTGTCATGCAATCATCTCAGGTTTAGTTTCATTTTCAGCATTAATTTCATTAAGAGATACCCTCCAGTATAGTGTTCTACACATAATGAGATGTGAGGACAGGGTAGCAGTTCTAACAAAATGTGACACTTCTGCAGGCTGCTCAGCAGAACTTGTTCTGTGAAGACACTTACCAGTATCCCCTTCTAATAGAGTGTGTCACATTCCTGACAAATCAAGGATGCATTCTCTTGAAAAGAAGTGTTTGGGTGCTGGAATGTCGTACCACATATGACAGGGTAACTCTGTGGGCGATATGACTGCTTTCACGTACTAAGTCCCTTGTCTCAAACTAACCTTCAAGTTTTTCAACAAGTTATTTCAGTTCCAGTAAATTTTTAGAAACATTTGTTTGTCATTATAGATATAATGGTGCATGTTCTCAATCATTTACCTTTTATTAAACACAGTCAAGATTTTTTGTTGTTTTTATTTCTGTCAAACACGTTGTAAATGCTAGTAGGCTTGGAACTTTGCTTTTCTGACTGAAAAGGCACTACATTTACCAAGAAAAGTTTATTTGTTTGGAAATACATGTCTCACTTTGTTATTAGTTCTGAACTAGTGAAGGCATCTGAATATATCAGCATTGTACAGCTTACAAAAGAAATTAGCCCTACAAAGTTGTGCTGTGCTCTCAGTTGTCCAAAGCTGCTAAAAGCTGAGAGACAGAAGTATGGGCTGGCCTGTGAAAGAGATTTAAATCTACATTGTCAAGCTGCTATTCTGTGTAAAGTGAAGATAAATATATATTAAGATTGGGGATTTTGGTTATGAGCAATCATTAACTTGGATGAAATAAATGTGGAGGATGTACTTCCATTTTTTAGTGCATAATTCATTGGATATTCTCAAACTGTTCAAGAAAAAAAAATTAAAGTTGCAAAAATTTTTTTCCCAAGGAATGGGAAGAAAAAAATTAACAAATTCTTCATCATTTGTTCATGGTTTTCATATTTTCTCTAGCTCTGAGGATCTATAATGCTGGTTTCTGCAATTACATTATTCTCCTGAGTGATCCAGTTATTGTGAGGATAGTTTTCTAGCTCTTTCTGATTGCACTGGCAGTATATGTTTTGCTGATTCAGTATATGTGTGTCCATATCTGTATTTGAGACACATATATATCCAAGAAAGAGTCTGTTTAAAATTGAGGGTAGATAAATCCTTAAAAAGATAAGCTACTGGAAACAAAGTAGGTTTAAAAATAAAACGAAAACAAGTTTCTACAGTTAATGTAGTATTTCTCTTTTGTTCTACTTTGCTATGGCTGAAATATGAATATTGGTCTCAGGCAGTCTTGATTTCTGGCAAGCATTGATGTAAGCATAAAATATTTTTTTTAAACTGTTCTAATTTTAATTTCAGATACTCATAAGGAAAACACTTATGGACTGAGGATGAGAACACAAGCCACTAAGTACAAAAATGCCAGTTTTTTTGGTTTTGTGGCTTTTTTACTTGATTTAGTGAAAATATTTTTACTGCTTTTTCTTCCTACGAACAACAAAGAGAGGTCCACTAGTTGATTTCCTTGTGTATTCAAATTTTATACTTAATAGTATCAAATTATGGATAAATATGACATCTAAATTCAGAGCAACACTTTTCAGAAGCATTTAGCTTTTCTCCTTAATTCCTGGTGATTTTTCCTCTTACTTTGTAAAGGCTAATACTGTGATGTTAAAGTTGCCATCTGCATTTCCTACCCATCAAATCCTGGGATCAATATAATGAAGTATATAAAAATAGTCAAACAGTGGAAACATTCTTTTAACTTGATCAGAGTAGAAGTAGATAATCTTTTTGCAAATTCCCTTGCTTATTTAGCATTACACTTAAGGAGACTGGAGCTTTACACTTGGTTTCTGAGAAGAAGCAAACAAAAGTCAGGAGAAGTAGCATAGCTGAATGTGAAGAAATGTTTACATATATTCATAAAGTCATTTTGTTTTACAGTGTCTCAAAAAGCAGGATTCATTTTCCTAAATGTAGACTTGCAGAGTTCTTTCAAGTACTCATCTGCTGCTCCTGTCTTTAAATGATTCTAGCTCCATGTAACCATCTGGAAAAATATTAGAGCATCTATAATGACATTAGTTACCCACTTTTAAAGAACCAAACTCCTTTTTTCTGAGTTGGAAATAAACGCTGAATATATGAGAAATATGTCATAATGAAAGTGCAAGAAAGAAAAACATCTGTAAAGATTAATCAAAATACTCTGCTTCAGTTATTTCTAAAACATTTCTTCTCAGTTTTGGCTTTTATTTCTCACTTCATAAATTCATTTATGTTTTGATATTAAAAATATTTTTCTTCTGAAGACCAGAAAATAAATTTTAAAAAGCTATAAAACTTTAATAGTCATAAATTTATTTTTACCCAGAAAATTCAGTGACAATTTTACTAAGAGATTGTTTCAATAAATCATGGCTTTCTAAATTGAAAAATTTTACATGAAAGTTTGTGACTAATTTCATTTATGATATTTCTTTCAGATGTCACAATATACAGTACTTCTATGAGATGCAAAGAAGGAATTTCTATGTCACTGAGTCGGTATTTGCTATATTAATATAGACATCAGCTGCTTCTCATAAATCTCAGTGTACTTTGTGGGAAATATCTGCTGGTAACATGATATTTTTAATGGAATAGTTATTATTACTTAATTGTTTAATTATAAAAAGAAAACGTTTGTTTGTTTGTTTGTTTGTTTGTTTGTTTGTTTGTTTTTCCCCCTAAAACCAGCTGGCTTTCTTCTTGGCTCCTGCAGTGCTTTTCTAATTACTGTGAGTAGAGGAACACCTGATACAATACTTTCCTAGGCAATGTTTTTTTTGGATTTGCCTTCTGTAGTTCTCTATAAAAAGTTGCTTGACCTTTCCTGACAGGAAATACTTTCTTTCAACATACCAGGAAGTGACTAATTGAAATAAATCTGTGTGTTCTCAGTACACATCACAGTTGTCATGGTTCCTTTGAAAATCTTGGTGTTTCAAGATTTGCATAAAAGATTATCTTGCTTCCTATCCTTTCTTTTGCACTAGCTGAGGGGAAAAAAAGTAAATTGCGGAGCTCAGCCTTACTATGACTGAAACTTTCTCCCCAAAATATCTCAAAGCTGACCCACATTATTACTACTCTGTGTACAAGAGTGTTCTAAGCTCCTGAATAGAACACTGTAAATGCTCTGTGGAGTGCTCTTCCCAGTTCCAAATCCACTGACATTCTAAGTGCTCATTTATATTAACCACTGCCTCATGCTGTTTTTCACATGGAAACCAAACATACAGATAGAGGAGACATGGGATTTAGTGTACCAGAGACCTAAATATCTTTGATAACCTAGATAAGGAACACTGTGTCCCAGACATAATTTTGTGAAAATCCTTTTCTTTAGGATTTTCCCTTCTGAGAAGCTGAGGCCTCAGAAACAGAATGTAAACAATGGTTATCTGCTGCTGTGGAATGCAACAGGTGGGTCCGTGACTGGTCTCGTGTGGATGTTTGGATCTGGTGATCACTCACGGCAGAGCTGGGTCTCGCTCTCGGTCAGAGCCAGCTGCCTTTGTTATCATTCTTTCTTTTCTATTCTTAGCTTAGCTAGCCTTCTGAGGAAACCTTTCCTTTTATTTCTTTTTAGTATAGTTATAATGTAATATATATATCATAAAATAATAAATCAAGCCTTCTGAACATGGAGTCAACGTTCTCGTCTCTCACCTCACCTGAAAACCCCAGTGACCACTGTCACAACACTGCTCACCATTAGAAGCATTTTCTTCTTTTGTTACAGTAGCAGCATTATTTCCAAGTATCTATCAAATATTTTGCATTTTTCAAACCTTTATAGTGCAATCCATTTTTCAGACAGAGGTCTGGGGTCAAGAAGAGGTAAATGGCTCCTTCCAGACAGCTGGGCCAGCTCTGGCAATCTCTGTCACCTTCATCATGTGCCCCAGGAAGCCATCCTCATTCCCTGAGTCCCTTGCTTCAGAGAACTTTACTGCAGTTCTTTCCCTTTTAGTTCCTTTCTAAAATGAGCTAGACATTTCTTCATGGGAATTGCCCCTACCTCACAGTTGAAACACCAGCCCTTCCTACTCCCAAGCCTCTCAAGAATATTCCTCAGTACCCTGGGTGCCCTGTGCCTCCAACATGACCAATTAATCTCCCAAGCTTTAGAATTTGAATTCTGCTCAGACTGTTGTATCAGCACAGCCTCTAAGGCCTGGTGAGGAGTGGAGGAACAATGGGAACAATGCCAGGCCAAGGATCCCAGTAACTCCACGTGCACCAGGAGGCTCTACTTGGCCCTGGAGAGATGAGGATGGTAGCAGACCCCATAAGAGCGTGCTGCTGATGTACAACTACCTCACAAAGTGTCAGAGAAGGATGTGTCAGATGTTCAAAGTAACACATATCAAGCAGAGTCTGGAGGCAGGAAACATCTCATAGGAAGATACGAGATACAGGAAATCTGTAGATATTAATTTACCTCTGGTGCTTAACTTGAGATGTTCTGCCTCATAACGTAAGTCAACTTTATTTTCCAACCTAAAAAATGTGCAGGAGGGAAAACCTACCAGTGGAGTTGCTACGAGACATAACATTTTTGATACCTGAAATACACTGAGATGTATAATCAAACTAAATATTTTTGGCATTTAGATGAATAAAGTGCCAAAAAAAATCAAATATACAGGTAGAAGACCAAGTCTATATGTAATGCCACTTTCTTAAAAATTAAGTCTATACATGAGTGCATTGCTGACTTATATATGATTTAAAAAATGTGTTTTCCTTTAATTCTTTAATCTGCATTATGTAGATTCTATATAGAATTTGATAAATTATTACATAAGTATACATATTTTAGTGCAGCTCCTTAGAAAGTATAAGTATGAAAGAGATTTCTCCTAGATTGCTTAATTCTGGAGGTGAGGAGGTTCTTGAAATGAGCTGAAGTATTGACACATCTTTAGATGTCCAAATTGTTACTGATGATTTTATTTCGAAAGTCCATTCGAAAAATACCGTCTCAGATAAGACTATCTTTCCTTACTAATATTTCAATTTTTTTTTAATTACCCAAGCCATACAATGAACAGAATTTAATTGTCTTATGTTCTGATCACCTATTCCAAAGTTATCTGAAAAGGGTCATTCACAGAACAAAGTGGAACTTTTTGAAACACTGGTTTCACTTTTGCAGTAGCTCTGAAGAT
>NW_005054547.1:505337-519926 GCF_000277835.1 Geospiza fortis | reverse complement strand
AACTTTTAAAATGCAGGGACTAATGGTGAAATCAAGAAGTTAATGATGCCCACTGATAAGAATTTTCTTCATTTTAATTCTAGTTCAAACCCATGATTAATCTTGAAAGATGATGAAAAGGACTTTCTTTTGCATCTTTCCACAAAATGTTTCTGCATAAGAGGCTTTCATCAAGACTAGCATATTGTAGGGGACTTTGTAACATGAAGCAGAAAAAAGATAGACTTTTCTTTCAGTTTTATTATCTACTTCAAGAAAAAAGAGAGGCAAATCAGGCTTTTATATTTTATCATTTTTTAGCTTGAAAAGGTTTTTGATAGGACTTTGTTCCTGAATCTGAAATAGCTCCTGAACTTTTAGCAGGTTTTAAAAAGGAGAACTTCATTGTATCAGTGCAGTGATCAATATAAGGGATTGGGGTCTTCCCATATACATTCCCAAATAGCTTAAATATGACCTCTATGGTTACTGGTCTTGCAAACCAGAAAAATAAACTTGCAAATCAGGTTTCTGTTTTCTCTCTCTCTTATGGCAACATATGATATTATGCTGAAAGTTAAATTATTTTACATATAATAAAAGGCAATTGGTTTTCACCTTAGCCCCTCAGAAGGCTCTCACTCAGGCATTTTAACCTTGTTTGAAGGGGAGTGGTAGGAGGTACAGAGTTTTTACTGGTCCCACTCCTGACAAACAGCCACTTAGGCATGGTTTGCTCATAGTTCCTGATACCTTATTCTTCATGTGCCTCACCAAGGTTTCCTGGAGAATTTAGACCATAGCCTTTCCAGGTTTTGAAATGAGTCTGCCTTCTTGTCCGCCCTAAAAAGGAGTGTGAGTGATGTCTGCCTTTTTTTTTCCCAGACAGGAAAGGCGCACTTCACTGATGTTTCTGCTTTTGAATGCCTTAGATTGTTAGTGTTCCTTTTAAAAGATAAATCAACGTCTTAGACTCATCCTGCATGACACTGCAAGTCTTTTTCTGTAGATGTAACAATAATAACTTGTAAGAAGGGCACTCAGAGTTACAATTAAAGGCTCAGATCACTCATTGCCATGAACGCTGTTTGCAATAATTTAAGAACTTCTAATACTTGAAGAGAAAGAAACACACCAGGAGAGGAAAGGTAACTATAACACTATTCAAATATTCGATTGAATTATAGGTTTTCTTTTATGCTTACAGTATTCACGATGGGAAAATATATGAAGAACCCATAATGATTTATTATGGGTTTTAATATTTCAATCAAATTGATAATTCTGTATTGGCTTCTTATTTCACTATCAGCTATCTCTCAGACAACTTCATATATGTTTTCTGAAAACAGCTGTAGGATGAAAATTTCTGAATTACACTTGAAACTGAATTTATGTGTAAAATAAATTGTTGCTGCATATATTAATTTGCATCTAAGTCGCATGCTGTAAATAGAACAAGTTTTAATCAATAGGACTTGTCTCAGCACGTACAGTTGTGCATAGTCATAAAACTGAGATTAGTATGTGTATTAAAATGGATGAAAGGATGCAGTATTATATGAACTGCTTGTATTATTTTAGAGCAAAAAAAATTCCATTAGTGACTCTTCTGCCAAAACCTAGCCACTGAGGCTCAAATTCTTGAAAGGGCCTGTTCAGTTGGAAACCATAGACTAATATTTATTTGAATTAATTAGCCTAGAACTAATTTGAATTAATTTAATTTGAAATCATGAACTTTGAATTTATGTTCAGTTACAGAGAGATTTATTTTGCAAGCTTTCAATATTCCAATAAGAGACATTTGCTTGGAGAACCTCATGCAAACCCCAAGAAGGGAAAGATAGTATGTCTATGTGATAATTCTGAAAGCTGCCTTTATGTTCCACTCACCAAAGTGGGATTTTAACCAGTGCTGTTTGCAGTCTACAGTAGACTATCATGACAGCAGCTCAAATAAAAGACTTCAGTCCTATTTGTTTGCTTCACTCTAAGACTGAGAAATGCAAGAGCAAACACGCAGTGTAGTAAGATAGAATGCTCTGAAAAACACAGATATTCATGGAAAAAGAAATGGGACTAAAACCCAAACAAATACTTCATTTGTCTAATTACATTTTACAAATAGCCTTCTTAGTACTAATCTCACTTGATTTATGTTTTCCCTGAAAATAATAAGATGGCAGTTTCTGCAGAATAAAAAAAGTAATCTTACATTGTATTAAATAAAATTGGCATAGATATATTATAATCAAGTAAACAGTCCATAGAATACCAGTAATTTTAAATGCATTACTTTACTTTTTATTATTTCATCTCAAAATACACTTTTCAATAAAAGAAAGAGCATTGAAATGGCATGAAATGTCTGAAACAGAGTGACAGAGAAAAGGGCACAAAGAGTTTTTCACAAATAAAGCAGCTTTATGAATTGAATGATTTTTGGCTATTCTTTATTAGTAATTTGATATATAAATTATCATTTCAGTATGAATTTAAATTATTTAAGCACCTTCATAGCAACAGTTATCATAGTTTTAATAGGTACGATATATAGAGAACAATATTTATTTAATTAAATATATATATTCAACCATGAATCATTAACTCAATATTTAGCTTTCACCTTCCTCATTGACTTCAATTAACTAAGGTCTTCAAAGATTAAATATTGAACTTCAGTACTGTGCAACTACTTTTAGCTATTTCTCTGGTGGGAGTAGCTACAATATAATCCCTATGGAATAACTGCAATGCAACATCTTCCTTTTGTACTTAATGACCTGTCCTTTCAAAATCTGAGATGAAGAAACAGGTGACTTAAAAAATGAAGTTTGCTTCTCTCCAGGGGATTTCTGACTCATGTCTGAGAATTACTGCTTTGAAACTTCTTTGTGACTAAATGTTTTCATTATTTATTATGCCTTCTTTAACTTCTTGGTCTTGTGAAATACTGGTTTGTCTTTGAGTTAGAGCTTTTAAATTTTTACCTTAAAAGCCAGCAGAACATTTGGAGATGCATGCTTTTCCTATATGAACTACACTCTTGAAACACGTTTTTGGAGAAAAGTTGAGTTGTCCTTTAATATTCAAGTTCATCAAGCTCGTGTGCCAGAACACTAGACTTAGATTATATTTATTTTTTCATTTCATATTGGTTTTCTAATTCATTTCCTAGAAACTGAACTCTCTTGAGCTATCTTGGCCAAGTCTTGCCTACAGATCATACCAATGTGCATTTAGTGTTCTAGGCTCTCCTGTTTCTGTCCAGAGAGCTGAAGAAGAGCCAAAGGCAGTATTTTCTCTTAGCATAAGGTTTGTGTTCCCTACAGGCATAGTCTTGGAAAGATTCATCATCAAGCTAAAGAAGGAGCACCTTGAGTATCTGCCCAAAATTAGATGGGATGTTTCTCAGCTGAGCCATCTGAAATGACTGGACAGACATTTCCTTTGCACAAAATGACCAAGTTATCACCAGCCAGCGCCTTGAGTTTCTGTCCAGTAAAGAATGTAACATAGGAAAAAAGAAATCTTGCCATTAGAGATTACACAAACCTCAATCAAGTATTCAAATGTTTTTGGTAGAAATCAGATGTAAAAAATGTCAGTTTTGTTAAATTTTTTCATACTTTGTTTTGTTGATGAAACATTTTGGTTACCTATTACTGAAGAGTAAAACCTTCTACTCTCAATTAATATTAAGATCTAAATCAAACTTTTCAATTTTCTACAGTTGTCTGAGCTCTTTGCAGATCTTCTGATATGATAAATGATATATTTAGTATTATCAATACAATACTTAATTCAGAGTCAATACTTAGTGGTTTGCATTATAACCACTGTTCAAATTGGAGTATCATCTGGGATATAGAACTGCTTGCAGATTTTACCAAAATGTTGGAGGTTTTATATTTTAAAATTTTACGTTAATGGAGGTAACAGTTACAAAGGTAGAGTCAGTTAAAACAAATAAGAAAACAGAAAATGTATAGTAAATTATTATGATTTTGAGTCTATATATGATTTTTTAAAAAAACCCGGTAAATTATTTTATAAACACTTTGATTTCTTGCTGCATTTTTCTGGAGTAATGGATAACTGTGATTTTGTTCACAGGAAAGTGATGCAAACCCTACAGGAAGACTATATGACTGGACTGATTTTTTAACTGTGTAAGTAGATGGCTCACTTAAGTTATCACAAGAAAAAGACATCACAGAATGGCCTGGATTAGAAGTGGCCTTAAAGACCATTCTTTTTGCCACTCTGACATGGTCAGGGATACCTTCCACTAGATCACATTGCTCAAAGATGTCCCTGCTCATAGCAGGGGGTTTGAAACAGACATTATTTAAGGTCTCTCCCAACACAAATCATTCTGTGATTGTATGATTCCATTCTAAAATTTATGAAGTCTTATACCTTCTTAAATACACCAAACATTCACAATCCAGAAATCTTACAGAATGGGAGTACTCTTGATTTAAAGAAATGTGGCCATTAAAACAAATTCTGATTCATAAAAGGGAACTTTTTAAAGTTGTTTTCTGTTTTGCATTCTGTGTGGACTAGTACAAATAATTTATTTAGTAATAGTTAAGAAATGATGCTATTAAAAAACCCCATTACTTCAGTGTTTAATACTGGAGCTAAATATAGAAATAATGAAACTAGTCTAAGCTATAGCATTTCATTAAACTTTGGCTCCAAGGAGTCTGAGCTATTCTAGCTTACTTGAACTGAAATTAAAGGAAAATTCAAATTAAAGTTGTTCATATATGTATGTTTGTAGTGAATAATTAATTCTGCTCCATCTATGTAACAACAAGAAGAAGAAAAGTACACAATATTCTGAGTAGTTACTAATTCAGCATAATTTGTTCAAAATACTTTGTGGGACAATTTCTTCAAGAGTTTCTGTGACATGTGTTCATTGTGTAATAATCAAGCATGCTTAGCCCCTTTTCTGTTAGGAGTGGTGAGCAGAATGTCTTCCTGGCAAACAATCCAAGACTTAGATTAAAAAACTGAATATTTTTTTTATTTGAATTTAGAGCATACACAGAAGAGGCCAAGACATCAAGTGAAGACATTTTAGAGTAAGATCAGCAGGGAGATACCAAGATTGTTGAGGAGGTTGTTCCATGCACCATGAGGGGAAATGCTGAAAGAATGGGGAGTGTTGATCCTGGAGAAGGTAGACCTACAAGCTAGGGCAGACCTACAAGGCAGGGCAGACTTACAAGCATCTCATGCAAGAAACTGAAGAAGACAGAGTCAAACTTTTCAGCTGTGCAGATGGAAAGCAAGAGAAAACATACACAAACTGGAAAATAGCATAAGAAAATGAAATAAAATCTTTCTATGTAAGAAAAAATGCCATAAAGGTGGTCAAGCACTGTAACAGACTTCCTAGAGAGACTGTGAAACTTGCATCTTCAGATATATTTGAAAATCAACTGGACATGGCCTGCTGGATGTGCTCTGAGTAACTGGTTGGACTACATGATGTCTGGAGATCTTTTTTGACCTCTGTGAGTGCGATTTCATCTTCCATGTAGGAAGAAACACGGGAGATTTTAATTTTATTCCCTTTCCTGTTGCAGAGGGTAAGGAAAACAACTGTGGAAGCATAAGGCCAAAACGAGACATGGACTACTCTTTGGCTTGTGCTTCTAGTCTCTCAAAAGGTAAACAAGACAAATCAGATTTCATGTAAATTGCTGAAGTTCTTAAAAAAGGTTCAGACCAACTCCAGGTTAGCAGAATTCTGAACTGTCAATTGCTTTGCTAACAAATTGATTAATTCCAGTAGGCTAGATCCAGGCAAAATAGTTCTGACTGCACTGAGGTCAAAAGTTGAAGGTTAAAGGTTCAGCCCTAGGTGGCAACACAGACTGTCTACCCTTGAGACATAGCCTGGTCTGCTTTAAAATTCTCTCATTGCTGCAGGCATTATAAGTGCTCAAGTGAACTCACACACAGATTTTTTTAGGTGATGACATAACTAGCAGTCTATAGACCAATGGAATTAATGGAGTATCCTTTACATGCCATGCACTGAAGCAGAATACCTATATATCCTACAACATAGGACTTGCAGTATCAAGAAGAAACCAAGATGCAGACCTTGGTGAAGGAATAACTTGTCCCTCACTGGTGGTTTAACTCCTAAGTAATGTGAAAGAATATCTTTTACAATCATAAAGAAGCAAACATTTTTCCCCAAAAAGTTGTTTCAGTTTGCCATCTCATAACTTCTGGGATTTCTTAATTTTTGTGTCTTAGAGGTGTTTGCCCAGATGATTCCATTTAAGCAATATAATTTAGATTACTCAAAAAACTCAAACATCAAAGTTACTTTTTCTCCATATTGACTTTATGAAAAACCTAGGCAGACGAGTTAGATTCTCAGAATAGCCATGGCTCACATTAACATCTGCTCTTCGAATATGGTAGTACCTAATTTAGGAACATAAAATGGACTGCATAAAGTTTTCATCACCTTGGCCCATTCTTATAAGCAGAAAAAGAATGATTCAATAAGGAGCATTTTTATCAATGGCCTGCAAAGAAATCTACTGGACAGAAAAGAGTAAATATGCTGCTCAGTTGCAAATCATACCCTTAAGTCTTGATTTTGAGGCTGAACCCCAAATTTAGCTCAGGTAAATCCTGTGTAAAATCTGAATGAGCTAAATTTTCATCTTTTCATAGTTATTAGGTCATTTTAAATACTTTCAAAAGATAGTTCTCTCTACTTGTTTTAGAGTTTGGTTTTGCAGGTTGTGCTAGGAGAGTGCTTCTACTGTGGTTTTTTTTCAGTGTAAGACCTTTTTGCCCATAGCCACATTTCCTTCTGTCTTCTTCCACTAGTTATTGCAAAACTTTGCAAGACATGGGAACAGTACACCCATTGAATCCATCTTCTTTCAGAAAAGGGAAAAGCATTTTTTGTGATTTTGAATTTAATCTTTTTGCCTAAAATGTCTCTTAGAATGTAACAACTTCATTCCCATTAAAGCTTTTTCAAGAGAAAAATATAAATGAGATCGGTAGCATGATAACACTACAGCCTCAAATATACCTTGATGTTTACTTCTGTGTTTCTGAAGTTACTGTTCAATCTCAAACTACCCAGAAGTTTGTGTCCAGGCCAAACTTCTGTAGCAGGGTTTCATGGGAATGGTGGTTTTGGCTCTTTTGTTTGTAAATTATTTCCTTATTTCTAGCAAACCACTTCTTTCTCTTTTCCTTCTGCATTCCTGAGCAACATCTGGAGAAAACAAGAGCCTGGGTGACTTCCAATTTTTTTTCCCATATGTTTTCTTATTCATGGCAAAAGTAAATGCAAAATTGAAGAAACAAAAATTTCTATATTGGATCAGATACTCAGGCACTGTAAATCAACCTAATTTCCAAAAGAGATCTTCTCCCTTTTGCATTTGCCATATTGCCCATTTAAAGGGAACAGTTTCTCTTTGCCCATTTACCATTTTATTACTGTAAATGGCATTTCTGGAAGATAAATTTAATATAAAAACATTTTATTTAACAAAAAACAGCATTCCTGAAGAAGAGGAAAGTACACAGTACACAAAAAAATGAAAATGTTGTTTATTTCAGGAACATTGATTAGTCTACACAAATCAATAATCTTGACTATTGTAATTGCATCTTGAAGTCCTTTCCAGAAGAAAAGTTTGGAACTCCTTTTTCAGCATATTGAAATGGACATAAGAATGTTTTTAAAGAAAAGTTTAGAGGAGAGAAGGAAAGAAGAGTCCTGATGTAAAATAGCACCTGGGATGTAATTTATATTCTTTACCATTAACAAATTCAGTTCACTTAATATCTTCTTTATTTCATTCTGCAGTGCATTTCTGAGATACATATACCTTGTCATGTTTTCCTTCTGTACTGTAACTTTCACTATAAATTGTCTTTAGTGATGTAAATATCTTCCACATGACAACATCTATTTTCACTAAGAAATGCATTTTCTAAGTTTGTAAAGAATAAAAAAGGTATTTGTACATAATTAGTCACCACCTCTACCTTGCTTATCAGAACATTCAATGATTCATAACATAGGATTCAGAATCCCGTATTCATATACAGCTGCTGCAGTATATAGATAACTTCTCAGAAATTAATGTGGAAATAAAGTCTTTGGGTTCAGCTTCTTTCTGTCCCTTTCAAATTGTAACTGGCATTCTTAACTTCCCATTTGACTATAATACCTGCAGTTTGAATTATATTGCTAAAATGATATTCCATCCATGTTTTGCTGTATAGCATCTGCTACAGATTTCTTAACCTTGAAATGCACCACCCAGATGTCTTATTCCTGATTTTCCTCTCTAATGAAGTCAGTGTCCTCTGTAGTCTCAAACAGTACATGGAATAATATTATTAGATGCATACTGTAATGCGCAGAATTAGAAACTGAATTAGAATGTAGAACTAGAAAGAATCCTTCCCTTTCCTACTCTTCTTCTTCTTCCTTCTGCTCTCCTCCCTTCCCACACTTCCTTTCCCCTCTCCCTCTCTTCTCTTCCTCTCTTTGTCATGCCTCATCTCACCTCTTGCTTTAGTCATATTCCCAGGGCACAGTTTGTCATTACTTGTCCTTCATTTCAATATTTTAAATGACATTTATTTTGGGGAGACGAAATGTTACATAAAAACTACATTACCAAAGAATAGACAATACACAGCCCTATTACCATTTTCTTCTGCATATGTCTGTCCTCAGCCCTTTATCTTTTGATTGTTTGGATATGCACAAGCCTTCTTAAAGGTAACGCAAGTTGTTCTACAAATTGTTGGTTCCATCAATTTTAGCCTCAGGTTAAAAATGCCCTCACAGAATGTGATGGGAAGATGAGATCAGAAATTGATTTGAATTTAATTTAAACTCTGTGACAAGAAATGAATGATGTTTTGAATCAAGTTCATCCAATGTTTTTTTTTCTTTTCTATTAAACTTTCCAAAAAACACTTTAGATTTTGTCTTTATTGGAGGTTACTGAGTTTTGAATTTTGTGTGTGCATGTGTGTATTATGTTCAGCATATTGTTCCAAAATGCTTAGGTATAGACTGCTTGTGACTTTTGTCCCTTTATGGGTTTGGAGGATTTTAATCTCTGGATTAAAGTCTGGATTTCAATTTTTCAATTTTCATTTTTTTGCTATCATTCAATTGCTAGCAAAAATAATAAAAACCATGTGGTGCATTTCATCTTCTGACAGGGGTGATCTGCAGAGAGCAAATTGCACTTGAGAAGATTAAATTATCTTCTTACTATATAATAATGAACCTTACTCTTGAAATGACCCTTTCAGTTGCAACAAATAGCTTAAGGGCTGAACAGAAGATTTTAACACACCATTTTCATTCACTGTATATTGTACATAAACTAAGTATATTATTTAAGGTGATTCATTGATAAAAGCTCTATGAATGGTAATGGAACCTGAAAAGTGGGACTGTGTTCTGGGTATCATACAAGCACAAATATCAGAAAGGCAGAATGCTCAATAACAAGATAACCTCACTTGCAGCTTATTTCCCATGCCAAGTAGCCTGCTACAAATGTGTGAAAGAATGGCTGCACATTCATTATCTTGCTACTTCCTCAGTTGTTACAAATCTATGATTTGGAAGTGCTGGGATTTCTGGTTACTATTGCAAGGTGTTTTTACTGCCATTTCATGACTCCCTCTTGGAGTTGTCATGTTTATTTGCTGACACTCATCATCTTGCCCTGCATGTTCTTGAAGCCAGAGAACATAAACATCACTGGAAGGCAATTTTCAGTATTATTTGAGACACTCAAATCTGCCACTTCCAGAGGTCATCCTTTCTAAACTGTTTCCCTAATCTACTCCTCCTGCAAAGACAAATTGTCTGTCTACTTCTTTTCAAATAATCTTTGGATTCCAGGAAGAGGAAATCAGTAAACTGCTGAAGCAGAAAGACTGTTAGACTGGAAAGATTTTGCAAGTAATGAGACATTGTTTAATTGCAGCTTTGCTATGGCAAATTTGAAACTGTAGACAACACCATTCTGTCTTGTGCTGCTTCTGTCCACAAATTTTAATATCTGTATAGAAGAAGTCTTGGCTGCATAAAAGGCTGTTTGAACTGTATTGTCCATTAATAAATCAACTCTAAATGGAAAAGGGTCTTTCAAAGAATACAAACTTTGGTGCTATTAGTAAGGAAATAGGAAAGTCTCTTGCATCATTTTTATAAAACACAAAATCTCATCGTCAAACTCCTTGGTTATATTCTTTTCTTAGTTGACTATGAGATGAGTTATCTGCCCATTTTTTATGTGCTGGTAGTAAAACAGTATTCCCAAATTTGGATGACTTCCCAGAATTACATTATATCGAGGCAGTGTAGTTCAGTTTTTATATACTTACATGTTCTAAAATATGGGTTGGTGTGTTGGAAAGCAAAAGCTTATGAATTGGGGTACTAATATTGTTTGCTATAATTTTATTATTTCAAAAAAAGCAAGAATGAAACAATTAGTTTCATTGTTTTTTGCTGTAAAATTCGTGTCAGGATTATCTAACATATCAACATATGTTAATGACATATAAAAAAACTCCCCAAGATTATCAGTTATAGCAGATAAAAAAGATGCTCTTGTTAGATTTCCCTAACCAGGTTTGAAGAAGTCAATAAGTCTGAAATACTTAGCTACTGATAGATATGACAACAGTCCCTAAGCGTGGTGTACACTCAAAAATTGTATTCTGCTGATGCAGCATTTTATTTGTCCCTGCAGTGATGGTGTTGGCTACAAAACTCTAGTTTGGCTAGAGCTAGTTTTCTTCACAGTAGCTTGTGTGGGGCTTTGTTTTGGATTTATGTTGAAAGAAGTGTTGATAAACCAGTTCTGCTCCAGCTGTTGCTGAGCAGTGCTTGTACAGAGTCATGGCCTTTTCTGTTTCCCATGCAGCCATGCCAGTGAGAAGGCTGGGGGCTCACAAAAAAATGGGAGGGAAAACAGCTGGGACAGCTGACCCCAACTGACCCGAGGGATAATCTATACCATTGGATGCCATGTCATTAAATCAAAAGAGTATTAGAACAAAAAAGTAACAGAAGAGTTTTGGCATCTGTTATTAAGCAGCAGATAAATACTAGGAAAAAGATATGATAGCCATGCTTTATTGAATAGGACAAATTTGGGTCTGCACACAATTATTTTTCAACTAATCTCATTACAGCAAAATTAGGGCTATAGGTATGACATTGATACAGCATGTTCTCTTTTAAATATTTTCTTACTTAATAAAAAATATCTGAATATTTTCCACTTTTATGCATGTGGAAGACCTTTCCTAGGGAAGTCTGCAGAAATACCACAGAAATTTTTGACGCAGTCTAAATTAACAGAAGACAGCTCTTGGACTACCATTCTTGACTGCATTGTAGCCCAGATTGACTTCTGCTCTTTCCTGCCCTATATCCATTACTTGTTTGCTTTCAGAGCAAAGATAATTAAATCTGGAGATCTGAAGTGCTCCTGCTTTCACTTTCTCTTACAGTAGACTCAAAGTGTGTATGCAGAGAAAAAAAGAAAGCTTTGGCTTTTTTCAGTGCTGGTCTTTAGCTTTCTGTGACAGCCTTGCTGTTGTCGCATTGCCAAGCCTTGTGTCCTTCACAAGCAGCCCCGTACTCCTTCAACAGATCATGGCTCCTGTGCTCCAAAGGTCCACTTTGGTGTAACTGGGAGTACAGGAGAAGAGTTTTACACACTGCTTACTTGTCCTAATATGTGGCTGGGGTATGGCTTGGGCATTGACCAAGACACAGGAACCAGAGAAAAAAATGTCTTTTGTAGTAGTGTAGATGTGGCTTCTATTTGCTTGACAGAGATGGAATTTAGTGGTGAACTAAATGAAAATTTTGTAGAACAAAGCTTTTATAACATGGGCAGAGGTAATTAAGATACAAATAACAAGGGTCATGTCCCAAATAATCTCAACCTTGAATCAGAGAAGCAAATTTCAAAAAATGTCCCATCATCCGGTTTAGCTCTTAGCTTTTCTTTTGTGATTACCATCAATAGTGTCAACTGTGTTTGTTACTTTATAACACATAATTTTTTGGGTTTTTAGAAGATTGTATTAGATCACAAAGGTCACAGCTCCATTAATTCACAACTGCTTCTTTAGAGTTTTCCCCATTGAATGTCTGCTACAACCTTCTGCTGTTTCAGTGGAAAAGGAGTACCTTGTGTGTATTCCACACAAGAATTCTTTGTCTTCGCCACATTCTACACGACACTGCCCAATTTGTATTAGGAAAATTAGCTAATGGATTCAACACATTAAGGAAAACAAATAAGCAATTTTCAGAAGCATTCAATATTGAACAGGAGACACTAATTCATTACATACAGCCTTGTCAAAGTTCTGTGAAACAGCAAACACAACTAGAAAAAATTAAGATGAACATATATCCAGCAAAAAAATCACAGTTGAACAAAACCATCTGAAATTATTCTCCATATTATAACATTGTTGGGTTTTGCTTGTTTGTTTGTAGGTTTGGATTTTTGGTTTGTTTTTGGGGTTTTTTTACTAGATAACTTAGAAGTAATAGAATATTAGTTAGTGGAAGTGATTGCAAAAAAGCCATACCAGGTGAAGTTGCACAAATATTTCTACAAAAGAAATTAAAAAATATGGGTTTGTCCTTCACACTAGGAAAACTCTTTTCCCCTTTCTGTCCACGAATGCAGTTTCACAGGTCATCCTGATCTCTATCATCCTAGATATAATCAGTTTTCAAGGTGATTTACAGAGATCACAAGTATTTATCAAATCCTTTTTGCTGTGCAATATGAATTATTGACAGGCCCAAGGCCCACCATGCTGGTCATCTCACTCAGAGTAAATAGGTGATGATGTGCTTATGTGTGTAGAGAGCAGACTGACAGAAATGGGAACAAAAGGATGAGGACAGAGAGAGTGTGGTTATAAATATCGAAATAGAAAATGAAATGACCGAGGAAAGACTGTCAGACACTATAGCAAAAAGAATAAGTGTGCTGTAAGCAAAACATTAATTTATTTTTTAAACTATGTTACAGTTTTGAAAAATACAACCAAAACTATTTTAAAATTTTCAACTTTAGGTAGTTTCAGTGTGAGAGGATCCCTGTCAGGGCTGGATCCATAATGAGGTACCAGGCAAAATCCAGCCTGTACATATAAAGCTTTGTAGGACTTTGGCTTTTGCTGGGGTTATTTCTATAATGACCAAGTTAGGTGTGATTCACTTTGGTTGGTGTACCAACATTTTCAGCCATTCTGTCTGGTACTAAATAAACTGGGCTATCATAATTACATGTTCTAATGAAATAAATCTGTATTTATTTCACTCCTTCCTTTCCCTGTTATTGATGCACAGTAAAACTGAGGAATTTTACTGATGACAACAGAAAACATCACAAAACACTATAACCATCTTATTTCAAAAGAAACAAGTTTGAGTGTTCTAATTTTGCATCTTACAAGTTTTTAGAGACTGTTTCCCTTCCAGTGATTGCCTACCATGACAGATGTTTAAAATGCACATTGGAATTCTTATTTTCCATTTCATGCCAAAAAAGCTGGTGTGTCTTTAGTGAAACAACATACAAAAAAATACAAAGCTCTATTTTGCAAATACTATGTCATCATAATTCAGTTCTTCAGATATTTCTTAGTGCTGCTCATTAAGTTTATTATCACAAACAATCCCTGTTTTAATGCTGTGTTGACTCATGCATAATAGAGTAAGAAATGTCTAATAGTGATGTAATCCCATGGGGAGCATCTTTTTTACTTTTGAAGTAATGCAAATAATATTCTGTGTTGCATTAAATTAGCATGAGGCTGATAAAGGGCAAAACTTATCAGCTGTTTCCTTCTCAATTTCGCTGTTCACTGGTAGTGCTAGCAGTTGCTGCAGCAAGTTCAGAATGATAAACCTGATGAAAAAGTCCTTTAATAGGAGCTCTACATCTAACAATTCATGTCATGCCAAAAAAAAAAAAAATTAAAAAATCATTTATGTATTCATCTAGATTATGTGAAATATCAAATATAGAAATACTGTCAATCTTTAAACAATATCTGTCATAAGCCATGTGTATCATTGATCAGCTTTTGCAAACTACTTATTTTGCGTATTTTTGCATAGGCTATACAAATTTGCTTTTCTAAAATTTTTTAGGGGACTTTTTTTTGGTTGTGATTGTTTTTATAAGGTAAGTTGCATGGCAGAGGGCTCAGATGTACTAAAGGACATCCATAGATTAAAAAAATTAATTATGTGTAAAGATCACAACAAGCTGACCATATTGGGGGAACGAAACATCTATATCCTTATGTCATGATTTAACATGGCAGGGAGCTAAATACCACATATTAATTTTCTTACATCCTGGCCTCAAAGTGGGATAGGGAGAGAATCAGAAAAAAAAAAAGAGTGAGATTTGTGGGTTGTGATTGACAGTTTAATAGGACAGAAAATAACTACTACTACTCCAACTAACAACAAACAACAAAAGAATTATACAAAAGAAGTGATGA
>NW_005054547.1:501081-505302 GCF_000277835.1 Geospiza fortis | reverse complement strand
TCCTTACCCTGAGCAGCAGCTTCTGGCCAACTTTCCCCCTGGTTTAAATGCTGTCATTTCCTAGGGAGTATTCCTTTTGCCCATTGGGACCAGTTGTTCTGGCTATGGATCCTCCCAACTTCTTGTGCCCAGCAGCCTCCTCACTGGCAGGGAAATATAATAAGCTTAAGAGCCCTTGTCTTACAGTAAGTACTACTTAGTAATAACTCAAATATCAGTGTGTTATTGTTCTCATCCTAATAAATGCAGCACTGTACAAGTTACTGGTAGGAAAATTTACTGTATCCATACTGACACCAGGACACACAGCTAAATAAAATCGGTCATCCAGTTATTCTTGACTTAGCTAGGCTAATCATAAAATTGTTGTTCAAGTAGGATTTTTATTTTTAAATTTTTACCTTTGCTGTATAAAGTATCAAGGACTGTTCTTTCCTGTTTTCCCATGTTTTGGATAAGAATAAATGAGGTTGTACTAATCTGAACTGCTTAACTTTCTTTAAAAAGTGCACCAGCTACACCTTCTAGCATTTATAAGTTTGGTTCCTGGCCCCTTTTCAACCATTCCCTGTAAAACTCACACCATCTTCTTCACAGTGGAAACAGCAGAACTATTTCTTGAATATACCAGACCAAGCCAGGAAGCATAAATAAGCCTTCCTTGCCCTAAATATCCATAAGAAAACATACGCTTACTCCTACAGGTGTCCATGAATGCATGAAATAATGTTATTAATGTTAGAAATTTCATCACTGTGGATAAAAAACTACAGTAGTTTCAGCATGTTTGGCACTTTCTCTCAACTGTTATAGCTGTAATCACAGAATCAAAGAATCACAAAGAATGTGCTGAGTTGGAAGGGACCCTCTGGGATATCAAGTCCAACACTTGCCCTGCACAGCACCATCCCAAAGAAAGACATCATGTGCCTCAGACTATTGTCCAAACACTTATTGAATTCTGTCAGGCCTGTCTTTAAATCCAGCACTTCAGGAGCCCAGAAATTTTCTCTTCATATTTAAAGCCAAATCATATGAGGTGTCAAGTCTCTTTGAAAGTTGTCTAATAAAATAATGGAATGAATTAGGGTTGTTTCCAAACAGCTCAATTTTACTATTTCTCACCTAGTCATTCTGATAATATCAAAATATTCCATTGGCTTTCAAAACCTGGTGAACAGTTTGGCAGAAATTACATCTAATTTACCAATACTAGCAATATTTCAAATAAAATTATATGAAATGTTTCCTTTCTTACACGTGACTTGCAAGGTTTAAGACTTGTCTATTTTTTATTCTCCTATTATTTAATTTTTCCTGCTCATACAGCCTGAAAGTCACTGAGTTATTTATCATTCACTTTCTACATCTGCATTGTGGCAGCCAGTCTACCATTTTTTTTGTAACAAAATAGAAAAATGCTTTAGATTAGATAGATGGTATGCACCTGACTGTGTACAGAATAATTTGGTTGTGACTTTATTTGATCTAAATGAAGTGAATATACATACCTTGATCAATCAGACTGAATAATAATGATGCACTTTACAGTGACAAAAATCAGTTTTCCCAGAACAGCACCATGTGGTTTCATCCTCCAAAGCAGACTGGAAAAAATGCTCCACTGCTCTGACACATGACAACTTTATTCTCCCATTGCAAAGCTCAAAAGGAATTCTGGAAGTTGTCTCTCTCATAAAACATTAACTAGGTCTCTCTCCAGGAAAAAATTTTCCCCTGTGATGTTCCAAAACAGTGCAAAATAAAATGGACAAGGAAAACACAGTTATTTGAATAAACAATCATATTCACTAGAGATTGCTTATAGGCACACAGGGTATAATAAATTTTACTTTACACTCAATTTAAAAAAATGATAGCTGTCGTAAAGGAGGAAGAAACTGTTCTAGGATATTGACCTAATGCATAAGCCTGATCTTATGTTGCTATGAATTTAAATAGAGTTCACTTTGGGGCTTACTTTAAATTGTATTCTGACAAAACACCAAACAAAATCACGTATTCTAGTAAGAAATGTTTCAAGGAAGTAAAGTTTACCAAATGCCAGCTCAAGCCTTGTTAAAGTATGTGTATGAAAAACAAGCAAACTCATAATATAAAATTTACCTTTCCCCAAAATACACTTTAAAACATTTATAAATATTAAAAATTAATAATATATGTTAGGAATTGATATGGCACAACCGCATACTTTTTTGACAATTCTAGATGACGTAAGAGGGAATTGTTTCAGCTAAAATAATGATGATGATTAAATTACTCATTTAAGTAATTATTTAGTTATTATTTATTAAAATTTTTATTAACTATTCTTTCTCCTTCCTGTTTCTTTCTCCTTTCAGCTTTTTCCTGATGATAAACCTCTCTTTTTTATGGGGAAACATTACAAAAAAGAGCACTTAGAGCAACACTATCAGTACCAAAGCTTTAAACAACAGCATTACTTAATGAAGAGCTGAAGAGACCCAATGGTACCAGACAGGTATGTCAGTAAGATGCTCACCTTTTGCAGAATGATTTTCTCCTAAAGTGTTCTAAAGTACTGTGGTAAAGTTTTCCAGTGGCCATGTTTGCTAAGCATGCAGCCCTTTGTTATATTCTTTAAGACATTTATAAATGTCCTGTAAGTACATCCATTTCTTTAACAGGGTTTCACTCAAAATATGGAGAGAATTGTTCCCTTCTTTCTCCTTCTCCCCTGCTGAGATGTCCTACCCTACCACATGGTGCCCAGCGTCCAATAGTGCATTGAGTGCAAATGTCATATCCAAAAGACAAAGTTGCTGTTCATGGAAAGTAAACATAAACTCCTAATTCAAAACTCACTGAAACACTGAAATCCCTGGAAAGGAAAAAAAAAATTAAAAAATATTGTTTTCAGTGACCATGGAGAAACCCAAGACATGCAAAAAAATGTATCAATTACAATAGTGCTGTATAGAACATTAAGGTACATTCATTGCAATGAATGCAAGTAATGGACAATGGAAGCCCATAACAGTACACTTAGCAGGGAGAACAGTTCTCACAGTGTAAGAGGGGTTGAGGGAGCAATTTGACAAAGGAGAAGGTCACATAGCAGATTATTATCAGCTTGCTCTTGCAACACAGAATGTTATTTAATAGAACTTGAATGGTGGATTGTATCAGGACAAAAGTTCTCTGATTTTAACAGAAAGAAATAAAAATGAGAGGTGGCAGAGAAGGTGGAGCTACACAGAATGCTTTGAAAAGGGTGAATGAGAAATTAAATTAGGGTAGTCAGTGAGCATACTGCAGAAAGATGAAAAAAAAGGTTATGAATGACAAAACACAAGATAAGTTTACTGTCAGCATGTCAGACTTCCAAAGACAGATACTGATGGAAAGATCACAGTTCTAAAGACAGAAAATAGGTACACCATTTAGAGCTTTATGTGTGATGAATTTTCCTCCCTCTGGTTTTAAAGGAGCTCTAAAAGAAAATTGTACTACATTCTACTAATGGACTGATATGATGAATGGCAAATGAAACAAATTATAGGTAACACCAAGTTCTTGATTCTTGGAGTAAAATATTCAAAAAGGGATTTGAAAATTTTCTATAATGCCTGACATTTAAGACTGCAGATTTCGTTGAGTAGCTGATTTCCCTGTGTAATATAAATAAAGACTTCAAATTTTACACATTGTGCAAGAAACCGCCTTTTGGGTGAAGACAGAGATGTATCAGAAATCCAGGTGTCCTGTAGGGCTGTACATGTTTGTGTCTGTGCATTTTTATCTCTCGAAGAACCAGAGATGGTAAATGAACTGTGGGCACCAGTTGACTAAAGTGATGACAACTGGTGTGTTTGCTCTTGACAATGAAGCAGGTAGAATGACTGATCTCTGAAGTACTCCTACATCTACAAACCATAAGGGTCCAATTTCATGTCCTTTAGGACCTTGGAGTGTCCTCATTAACCTAATTTCTCAAGCTACAACCAACCCCATTCTAAGACTGGGGATACTGTTCATTTCTAGGTCTGAAGTGCTGCCCTGCAAGCAGCTGCTGCCAGAGAAAGTGGCACTGAGACCAAAACCAAGTGTTGCTTTTTAACTGGTTGAATTTCCAGGGAATCAACAAACTGACCTGCCTCACTGCTTGCCTAGCCAAAATGCAGGAGGCAGAGGGAATGTGCTGCTGCAGACATGGAGGAGGTTGGCACTTTCAGCAGG
>NW_005054547.1:498315-501050 GCF_000277835.1 Geospiza fortis | reverse complement strand
CAGCAGGACAGTGCCCCACACGGGCTTGAGCCACTCAGGGAGCCTCACTGCCAGTGGAGACAGGAAGAGAGCAGATCACACTCTATCACATTGAGCAAGTACGAAAAGGGAAAAAAGAGCAAATGAGGTAAATAGTACAAGTGAAACAAAACAGCAAAGCAAATGCCAGAAGTTGGTGTATTTGAACAATGTATTTAGAAAAAAAAATTGGTTTTTGCTTTATTGAAGAGGAACTACATAAGGGAGCACATGTATGACAGGTGGATAGTTACCAGGAACAACAGTTATGGCTGCAAATGGAGGCAAGTACAAAAGATAAGGTGACACAACTTGAAATCTTTCTGTAAGGGAGCCTTGCAGAGGAAAACGAACAAAAGGAAAAAAAAATGTTTTCTTTATGTTTGTACATCAGGAATGGAGACATATCTGCAGTAATACATATCTTGCTATATTCTGATAGCTGAATAAAAAGAAAGGCAGAGAATAGAGATTTCCTTTTACAATGTAACAGAGGCATCCAGAAACAGTGTAGGGGAATTCATGAATATGAAGATAAACCAGTATTTGTACCAGATCCATGAGCTGTTACTACCTGATTCCCTTGTGTCTTACTATTATTTGAAAATCAATTGTATTTGATTGACTTGGCTTGATTTTTGTCTTCTAATAAAGAATAAAATCACATTATATTAATTGTGCATTATGTACTGATGAAATTTATTTTCTACAAAAAAAACCCACTTATAATGACAAAGGTGTGTTAATCTGTAGTTTTCAAATGTAAGACAGTCAATATATAACAGCCTTGATGCCATATAGTTTTTTATGAAGCAGGTGCATGCACATAATTTGAATATGCAAAAGATTAGAAGTCATATTAACTTTTTTTTCTTATATTTTAGTCATATTTTTCAGATGTTATATGGAAGGGCATCTGTCTTGGAAGTCCTGAATGGGATAGCTGTTTAGTTTTGATGGAAGGCAGCATACATCCTGCATAACAACCTATTTCTTTGTATTTTTCCACTTGTTTCTTGTTGCCATTATATTGCAAAGGTTCCATATTGTTGTCTCCTTATTGCAAGGATTTCATACCTCCTTGATGTTTCTCATAGGCAGTTCCTCTAGGCACTACCTCTTCCTTCTTCACACACCAGCCAACTGACTCCAACTCCCCTTTCAACCAACCAATCCACTCTTTTATAGCACTCTTCTTCTTATTGGCTACAGCTGTGGCCTGTTAAAGTCAGGCCTGCTCCTAATCTTTGATAATTGGCCCAGCTGCAACTCCTTAGGGGTAAGATTGCTTTCTATACTACCTTTATTTTCTTCTATTCTATCCCCCTACAGTTTCTAACTTCTGTCTTTACAACCAGAATGGAAATTTTCCATCTAGATGGCACTTGAAAGAGAAAGTATTTAAAACAAAAGAAGGAAGAAAAGACCACAAATGCTACATACCTTCATTGTTTGCAAACACCACATTTTTTTTTCAAATTTTATTTTTCAGGATCTCATAAAGACAGATATGTATCATCAGAAATATAGAGTAAGCAGAAAAATAGAGTAAGACTGAAAGTAAATGATGCAGATAATACAGATTAAGAATCTCTCTGCAAAATGTACATTCTCCTTATAGTTAAGCCCAGATGTTTTCAGAACCAGGAAGCTGTATTAGAAAACAAGCAAGTTGGAGGAAAGGTATCCTTAGATAGATTTATCTAAGATTTATTAGGAAGATCTTTAATGTGCCATGTGGTCACTTGATTCTTCCAAGAAGCACTGATCTGTACATGAATGTACTGAAGTGTGCTGAGCAGTGGAAAAACTGATGCCACCCTGGAGAAAGGAATGCTTTCAGTATTTTTCACCTGTGTCACATGTGATCCATTTCCAGGTAGCCCATTTTGGCCAGGTGTGCTTCCAGTCAAATCAGTGATTTCCATTTAGTTTGCTGTTTAGAGGAATCTCCAGATATCTTGGTTACACAAAATGGAGAGCACTTATAGGGCTCACCACGTTATCTAACACTGGTTGCTTGTCTCAATGCATTCTATGCAGGAAATACAAACAAAAGGATTCACAAATGTTCTGGGAGCCTTTAATTAAGTCAACAGAAAACAGGCAAAACACACACTGCTCAAAATTTTGGGCAACTCAACAGAAATTTTTATTTTAATTGAAAATAAGATTGTATAGGGGGCTTTTAACCTATTAAAGGATAAATGTTTTTATTGTAGCATTTTCTGTATTTCCCTTTTCATGAGGGAGGTATAGGATTTTGTGGTTGCTTTTTACAGGAGTTTGAATTATGAACTATAACACATATGCTAAATTCATCCTCAAAGTATTAAATATAGTCTTACCTGCTCTGTAAAACTGTTAGACCTTATTTTGTGTTAAGTGTCTCTTTTATTGCAATATGTTCTTTTAATGCACTGTTACTTGACATCTTGCAACATTAGCCATCCAGTGTAGATCCTAAAGAGAAAAACGTAAAAGGTGCCAGTGAATTCTTATTAATAGGCTTATCCTGCCTGCGAAGGCAGCAGAGAAAGTGGAGGTTGCCTCTCTTCTCTGACAGTGTAAATGTGTAGAGAAAATAAATGTTACTGTTGCCTATAAAATGTTATTAGCTTTAAAATCAAGGAAATGATTATTTTCATCAAGTGGGGATTGGTCTACTTTACCATGTCTCAAGTAAAAAGACAAGAAGAAATGGCATATGTTGCAAT
>NW_005054547.1:497909-498285 GCF_000277835.1 Geospiza fortis | reverse complement strand
TGAAAGAGTGTTAGGCATCGTAACAAATTGCCAGGAGACATGACCCAGTCACTGTTTCTGGAAGTGTTCAAGAGGTGTCTGGATATGGCACTTGGGCATAGGGTTTAGATGTGATTAGTGGTGTTGATGGTTGGACTAGATGACCTTTAGAAGGTCTCTTCTAAAATTGATGAGTCTATGATTCTGTGAAATGCACTATCAACCAATAGAATACCAATTGTTCACAATACCACCGAGTCAAAATCTGACAAAATCCAGAGTGGGATGTTTATATGAAAAATATTCTGACATAGATGGTCAAGAGAAATTATGAAAAATATTCTGACATAGAGGGTCAAGAGAAATCCTCTCCTCTCCTCTCCTCTCCTCTCACCTC
>NW_005054547.1:431230-497854 GCF_000277835.1 Geospiza fortis | reverse complement strand
GACATAGACTGTCAACTCCTCTCCTCTCCTCTCCTCTCCTCTCCTCTCCTCTCCTCTCCTTCCTTTTTTCCTCTTTCCTTTCCTTGCCTTTTCTTACCTTGCCTCACCTCACCTCCTCCCTTCCTTTCACCCATCTCTGCCTTTCCCTCTTTTATTCCCTGTCCCATCCATCCTCTCAATTTTCCTTTCTCCCTTTCTCTCCCTCCCTTCTATCCTTTCCTTCCTACCCCTTTTCTTCCTGCTCCTGCACCTCTCATTTGTCAACAGCTCTTAATACATGTCACAAAAAAATTTCCCTGGAGATATGGTAACTTTTATGGTAAGGAAGAAAATACATTGTCGAGTGTACTTTTTGGCAGAGACGGATCTCTAAATTTGGACTTAAACTGTTCCAATAAAAAATCTATTGCTTAATAGGTATCATTAAATTCACATTATGTTTGTCATACAAGCTCATCTTGACTGTTTAACAGAGAGAGCTTTTGGGAGATACAACACAGGCTAATGCAAATAACTCTCTTTGCTCATTTCTACTCTGTCCTAGTAAAACAGTTACTCAATATAAAAAAACACTTCCTGCCACTAACTTTTATATTCTTTTTAAGGGGATTATCCTTCAATAAGGGTAGTAATAGTTAAAAAAATACATCTTACAGAAATAAAAGTTTTATTTACCCTTTGAGAAGATATTTGTAATAGTGGTGTTTTCAGGAACATTTTTGTGTTTGGAGTGGGCAAGCCATTAGCCATCTTCCTTCTCTCAAGGAATTAAACTAAAACGGACTTCAGAATATTAAAACAGTTTTGGATTTCCATGTAGTCTTCTTTATTCTTAATTTCCATATCCAAGCAAACAGATTTCCTTGACTCAATATTTTGGAAAAGTTTAACTTTCGTATCTTCAATAAGAAATATGAATTGCAAATATTAATAATCCTTTCACAAAAGCACTAAGAGTTATGACACTTTTACATGCCATTTTCATAGCAATTGATATTTCCCTAGAAGCAACACTGTTGGAATTTATCAGCTATTGAATGAAGAAAAATAGCCAGTAAATTAGCAGTAATATAGAATTACTGTTAGTTTTGCCACTGGCAAATAGTGTTTTCAGTACAGGCTCATTAGCCTTTGTATAAAGCATCTCTGAAACTGAATCATATCCTGGGGCAGCCTTACTTTGTAGTCTTGCTTCAAGCAGAACCTTACGAGCAAAAACCTTTTATTGTTTCTGTTTTGTTTTTGTTTGTTGTGGTGGATTTGGTGCTTTTTGTATTACATTTTAGAAAACAACATGAGACATGTTCAGATCTTCAGATTCTTAGCCAGTCCTACTTGTCAGTAGTAAATAGTGTCTGAAACAAGCAAGAAGCTCATCAATCCTTTGGAAATGGACTGCTAATGTAATATTTAATCCATTACACATTATGTCTTTGTTCATTAATTTCATTAGCAAAGATTTGAAATGCACCAACCTTTCCTTTTAGATCCAGACTATGTCCATTAATATCCCTTGGAAATGTCTTTGGGTTTTTTGAAGTTTACAGTTAGTAGCAGAAAGCAGAATTTATGTGTGCTCCTGTCAAATTGGGTTTGTAGCAAAGCTAATTGTTGGAAACTAGAAGGCCAATTTTTTTTTATTTTCCTGTTCCAATCATGGCCTCATGAATATAACTAATCCAAAGTCCTATTCCCAGGTCATTACTGCTGTGGGGCTGATATAGCTGCAGAGTTGGCTGGCTGTAATCAACAGATTGGAAGAAGGCTGTGTTCATAGATGCAGTTAGGTCGATGCTTTTTATGTAGTCTTTGGAAAGGCAGCAACATTTTTAACCTTTACATTTATCATTCATTTAATTTCCTTGCATAATAATAATAATCACCTTTCTAAAAACAATTTTAATAATTATAATTATATCTAGAATTCCTTGTGGTCATTAAGGCAGTGTTATTTCTGGGATGAGTCTTGTTATTTACTACCCAAAAGCTTCAGTAACTTATGTAATTTAGTAATCTAAATTCTTTCTAGAGAGAGTTGAAGGAGATGTGAATCTCCAGGGGGTAGCTCATTTTTCCTGTTATATAAGGTGGTATTAAAATGTGCTACAAATATTTCACAGATGACTAAGAGAATGTTTGGACAAGCTTGGACAAAATACTTTATTTTTGGAAGAATGAACTTAGGTGAGATGACTCCTATATCTCCTCCAACTAGTTCAATTTATTTTACATTCCCAACAAGGTATTCATTCAAAGATTTAAAAATACGAGTTTTATTAAAGTAGTTTTCTGCGAATAGTATGCTCCCTTTAAGCAAGACAAAAAACAGTCCAAATCACTGTAATTTTGATCTTGGTGGAAAAGAAATATGAATTTTCCTTTTAGAATTGATTTCTCAAAGTCTTTGTTCAAGAACTCAAATTTTTTATTCATTGAGTAACTCAAAATTAAGTCTTCTTAACTTCATTGTTAGTTAAGCTATTACTCCCTGGTTTTAGAGCAGACCGGCTGTGTGAGTTGGGCTGCACCTTGTGCACTGGAGGAAATCCAGTTTAATGGTATCTAGAAAGACTTAATGTGTTTGATCTAGTGGTTTCTAGGCTTGGGTGCCAGAAACCTTTCACACTGATCCTGTTATTCTAAGTTTTTTTCAAAGAAGTAGGGGATAACGTTTCTTAAAACTTACTTTTATTTCTCAAAAAACTTTTAGTTGTAGTTGGAAGTTGGGGAATATTCTGATATTCTAAAATGTTCACTCATTCACAATGCCCCAACATAAATGTAAATTGACATTCAAAGGTTTTAATTAAAACATGAAATATAAAACAGATCAGGAGGTATTGTACAAATCCTGAGTATTGACTAAATGCACAGTATTAAGGATTAAATATAATCTCCACCACACACAAACAATAAATAACTTCAGTTTTTCCATGGGCGGAACCACCAACTGCTACATACTTGTGTTTAAAGACTTAATCAGTTCAATAAAATCCCAGACCCCACACATAACGCTTCAATAACTTCATACATCTTGAAATTAATAGGACTTCATAGAACACATTGCAACTTATAGGTACAATAATTTTCAATCTGTGGAAAAAAATTGCTATAAAATTCTTTGTGGCCTCCTGGATACTGTATTGGAGTAATTTCATACATGACTCTTTTCATCATTTAAACTTGGGCCATGTGCCTGTATGGCATCAAGGAGCAAAGATAGGTTCTTCTCTTAGAGGCGATAAGAGGTCTTATAGGAATTTTTATCTACTCGAGGTTGTCAGCAGAAGAAACTAGCTATTGTTTACACTGCACTATGGAATTTCTTTTTCAAGTTGAGTCTTTTTATGAAAAAGGATATATAAGATCTCACATTGTACTTACTGTGTCATAAAGGCTAGGGTAACGTTAAAAAGGATATCTGAATTTGACAAATTCAATTCCATTCAGAGACTCACTGTTTTGAAGCTTTTTGAAAAAATGAGATACAGCCTGAAGGGAAGAGAAATAAAGGGCAGAGCTAAGTTTGTTTTTAACCTCACAATCTGAGAGTCTTCATGCACATATATAATATAGCAAAGATATAATTTGGTGAAAAGCCAGTGTTGGGCTTTGCTGCAAAGCCATTTCAATACAATGTGCCATAGATCAAAAATCCTCAAGAGCATTTTGTTTAAACCATCTAGCAATGTTTGAGAAATGATAATTACTAACCTTCCTGAAATGAAAATTTGATTTTGCCTTAGCATTTGACAGCTTTATGGGTCTTTTCTACAAGCCATTTTTTCTGAAATGTGTCAGACTGACAGTTGTGGGGACATAAAGAAAGCAATTGCATGTCTGAAAACGCTGTCCCCATAATAGAAGCCATCACAATGGAACTTGAAATAAGCGCATAATGCACAGCAGGAAAGAGTTAATTCCAGGCCTAATGGTGTTAAAGGCAGGCCTAATGGAGTTAAAGGTTTGGTTAGCATCCAGATAAAAAATTCCCACTGTGGCAAGCTGTTGGGAAAGGAGGAAAGTGCTTATGCACATGCCATCTCTAGTTATGGGAATGGCATCTTCACCCCATGGATACCCAGGACTTGGACTGGATAAACATGGTCCCTCCAGAAGAATGACTCAGGGATCAGCAGAATACCGCTTGTGGTGGTAATATATTTACCTAATCTCTCTCCCACCCCTCTATCTCACATTTACTGTTAAATAAAATTTGTACTGGTGACTTTGGCATATGTTCTTGTTTGCACCTTAATTCGTGCAGGGGCATCTCCTCTGTTTGGATCATAACAACAGTGCAGGAATCCAATGGCTTTTATCTAAACACCGAACAAAAATCCACAGCAGCACTGTAGGCTTCCTGACATTATCCTGTCAAAGACTTTTCTTCAGCTCCATTCTGAAAGAATCAGTGAGAGAGTTTGGTGTAGTTCAGCTGCTGCTTGTTCAAACCTCAGCCTCATTGTTGAAACTACCAATCAGATAGTTTGCTAGTCACAGAGTGTCTAAACCTGCAGTGTTCTTCAATATAGTCCAGCAAAAAGCTATCAAATAAAGCAAATGGTGGTGGTCCTTATTTGCTTAAATGTACTAAACCTGAAATAGATCTTAATCACCTTATCAGTTCCTTGGTTCCTGTGACAACATTCTCTGAAAAAACTGGCATATCACAGTATTAAATTTGTTCTTCTTTTCTAGGGTCTCTGATAGGATAGAGGCTAGGGTCTCTGATAAGATATTTGGTATCACCTTAATAAATGAAAGTAGAGTGAAAATGGAAAAGATCACTGCAATGAAGAAGATAGTGTATGGAAATAGAAATGCCAAACCTTAATGCCTGCAAAAATATGTATGATGGTTATATGGAAAGTGTAACCTATGTAGCCACTAAGCAATGGATGAAAAGATGTTATTTTCCTTCTGAGACTATTTGAAATTCCACAACGTTACTTGGCTTATCCTCAAGGGTTTGATACCTATTTAACAATGGGTTTTCTTAACAGTTTTGAGTAATACATATCCTCTGAAAGTCATTGTAGGAGAATCAGAAATTGTAAGTTGGGTGCTGGATCATGGAGTTGGAAAGCAGCTGTGAATTTTTGTGACTGGGAAGTACCTCTGATCCATGACATGTAGCTCCCCACTAGCTGAGGCAATCCAAATCATATAATCACTTCCCTAAGCATATCCAGACCTATATGAAAAACATGATGTTTAGGTTTAGAGTTTGGATTTGCCTCCTCAAGAAATCTGATTAATAAATTCAGTTCTCTGAATTTAGATGATTCTTTTAATTTCTCACCTGAAGTCAATTCAAATTAGAAACTGATGTTAAATAAAGGATCAGTATGGAAACAAAGGCTGAATTTTGCATACCAGAAATAGCATCCCGTACCTGATGTCATGACAGGCTTTCCCTCATCATAGCAATTTTTTAAGCATTAATTTTTGAAGTAGACTCTCCAACCCTAATAGCATTGGGATACCCCTTCAATAGGCCATGAACAAACCTACAAAAAAATGGACATCTCTGCAATTCTACAGTTGGATTAGAAAAAAGTGCTAAAATTGACAATTATATAGAATAGTAGATAAAATTAGCATGCAAAAAGAGCAATAGGGTATTATGTGAGAGAGAAAACAAAATGCTTATGCAGTTGTGGGGATGAACTATACACATTGAAGTTAGTGGTTATACATCTGTGCTTTCATCTGTTTTTCCAGAGAACAGATAAAATTCATATTTGTGCAGGGATTTAAAAAACATTTAGGGTAACATTGTTTTGCATGTTAATTACTGCTTTGCCCACTGTTTAAATTTTAGTGGGGAAAATAAGAGCAATGGATATTGACATCATTGTATCTTTTTCAGTCAAATGATGGCCTTTGAAACCAGATGTTTTCATGCATGATAAGCAATGCTTTTTTTGTTAAAGATTGGTACATGGGCTCCTGACTGAAACAGCTATGAAGTATGATATTGCTTTAGACATGAAAATGCAGAGGTAAATATTTTTATCATCTTTTTCTCCTGAGTGTTCAATCAGTTGTAAGTTGCCTTTTGTTTCGAAAACAGAAGAATTCTCTTCCAAAATCAGTTTATGACTTAAACTGAAAGAGACCATTTGTTAAATAAAAAAAAAAACCAAACCCAAAAAAGATTGTGCTGCTGATCATTATCTGCTTGTGTGCATTTAGAGGCAAGAGTATATATATCACACAATTTTACTTTTTTAAATTTCAGATGAATGCAGTGCTTGGCTAGAGTTTCAATGCTCAGGACTTGGATACCCATTAAAAGAGAGCTTCCACTAGTTCCAGAGAAATTACTGGTTCTTCTATCCTGGAGATCTCTGTGTTTTCAGCAGTGATATGAGTGTTTGTCCGTGCCACAGCAATTTAGACCCTAATGTGTTTCTGCAAATTGCTAGGCTGCAAGCTGTGGCAGCTTAGGAGCAGACATGATACATTCTAGGGGGACAACAATAGCTTTTAGAGGCAATAACAAAAAAGCTTCTCCACCATCAGAGATCAGAGACAGTGAATTTGTACACAGAGAGTATGAAATCTTACTGTCTTCTCTCTGGACCATGTCAGGATTTTATCTGGGAACAATTGCACCTAAAATGCAGAAACCACTTACGGAACAAGAATGAGATTTTTCAGGATGTCCATCACAGATTTCTAAGTATTGGAATAATGTCATGTTGGAGGATTTTTTTTGTTGTTGTTGTTGCTGTTGTTGGTTTGGTTTGGTTTTGTGTTTGGTTTGATTTCAGTTTTATGATTTTGTTGATCAATCAGTAAAATTATTGTCAATCAGTAAATTTTATCAGTAAATAAACTTCAAGATTTTGCATTACATTAAGATAAAACTGAAGACAAAATCTTATTAGACACAAGTGAATTTCACTTGCCTATGGTACAGAATAGTTTATTTTCTTTGTTATTACATATCTACATTTGAAACAGAACTGATCACTGCTCAGATAAGCAAGTATGTTTGTGGGTTTATAAACTCTCAAATACAATTTGAAATTCCAGTAGTTTTCCAGAAATTTATGGAGAGTACCTCTATCTGGCTTTCTCACATTAAAAAGAAACGATTCCATAATTATTTTTACTTAGTTTCAAGATTACATAGTTTCAAGTTGTAAACAGTTTTAGGCCCATGCTGCTGTAGAAGGCTATGCAGCAGATCCAGATGGTACCTGAGTATCAGGGGATGTAGAGGACCAGTCCTGCTAGGGTAAGTATTCAAATTCCCTGTGCAAGTAATGAAGAGAGGTAACATTTAAGAAGGTTTTGTTCTAGAAGGAAAAGGTTGGATTGAATCCCAGGATAAAAGTAAATTTTTTCTCTTGTAAATTCACATATTAATTATTAGATATCCCTGAATTGGTAAATCTCTTCTTTACCAGAAGAGACATATATGATCCTAGATTCCTTTCTCAGGATAAGAGGAATCACACTTTCAAGGTGACCCTTTGATCCAGAGGACTCAGTTGATCTGGCCATGCTGAGGCAGGTGTCTCAGACCATCCTGGTATAAATGTGTAGCCTTGGAATATGACATTGCCATGGCTAAAGTGGCCCTTATGGCTTTCTATGGAGTTGTCAATCCCTCCAGACTGGCACTTCTCAGACTGGCTGTCTGAATGCTTCTTTACTTGTCTGCAGCTTTGTTTTGCTCACTTTAACTATGACAAGAGGGTTTTTCCCTGACTGACCTGATGACTATGGCAAATTGGGTTTACTTTCATTTATCTTTGCATGAGACAACAACAGTTTTATATAGATAGCAGTAACAAGCAGTTATTGCATGCAGAATGAGATATTTATGACTCTAGGACAATGTTGTAACATAGAGAAATAGAGGCTTAGTGCAAGTGCAGAGAACTGCAGACGCAGATTGTGGTGTAGAGGAAGAACAGACATGGGATGCCAAAGTACAGGGAACAGGTTTGCTACTGGAGATCCCATAGCTGTAGACAACAGACCTGTGATCTTTGAAGAAATGTAGCTCTGAAGCAGGAAAAAACTGGTTTTATGGGTAACAAAGAGAATCAAGAGGTAGCATCTAACATATGTAAATTGCACCATATATATTAGATTCAGATGTAATCTGGAGCAACAGATGACTGAAGGAGGAGCAAAGGTATAAAAGCATGTTAGCAAACATAATGACAAAATCAGTCCTGAAGTGAGAAAGAATAAAGCATCAATGCAATATTCCTCCCTTTGAAGGGCCCCAGATGCTGCCCACCCAACATAACCCCTCTTCTGCAGTCTGAAATTGCCAGTTTTAACACCCGTACAAAGAGTGGAAAGCTGACTATAAAGTTATGAAAAAAGATAAAAACTACGTAATTTCCTCTTTCCCGTATATTTAGATTACTGAAATGCTGAAATTTATCACCAGGTTACATAATTCACACTTTCTCGTAAGAGTCACAGAGGTAAGGGTTTATAATATAAATATTTATTTTCTAAATTAATTTTTTATTTGGTATGGTGTACATATAACCAGGAGAGAGCAGAGAAATACAAATTGCTATTACCTGTAATTTTGTGATGCTTTTCTGAGAACAATCTTATTGCATTAAGTGTATCAATTCAATTTTGCATGTAGATAATACAAAGTATGTTTACAGTTATATCCATGGAATTCAGTAGCATTGCAAATGTCTTAAAGAAGGAGCTGGCCCATGAACTAATGTGCAGTCTGGTATTGTTCTGAAACAAAAAATAACATATTTTTTATAGCTTGCTAAAGATATACATGACAAGCAACCTTTATGCTTTAGGATGATGTTGTTTTTTACCTTTCTGAAGGCCTGGCATTCTTTTTTTTTTTTTTCCCAATTGATAAGCTGTGTTTGTTTGGGTTTTTTTAATACAGAGCGTGAAATACACGGGTTTCATGAACACCTCTGTCTGCTAAAAAGCAGGGATGTAAACAGGCATGAAAAATATTTTTAACAGCCATCACAAAGGTGTTAGCTATACTTATAAATAAGATGAACTGAAAGTAAACAGGAAAGCACATTCTATACAATTCTAATCCCCTAAAGACAGATGCAGAGAAGAGAAATGACTCATGGTAAGGCACACTGATGTATGTATTGAGCAGTATGTTTTTGCCCATGAGCAAAAGAGATCTGTTATGCACTTTCAAGTGTGGCATGAATAAAATCAGACTTTACTATGATTTTTTTAATGGCCCTATCCTGCTTTAGAAACTGAAGTATGAATCCTCACACATAGCACAGTTATGAAAACAGCTTTGCAGTAATTTTTAATGTTATTTAAGTGGGTTTTTTGTCCCTAATGTGTCCACCTGCTATAAATATGTGGCTAAAATTCCAGGAGCCCAATGGCCACACCGTCCTTTGTACCACTAGCATTGTCTTTGAAGATGTAAGGTGAACTGGATCAAGGAGATCCTTTGAGTCAGAAATACCCCGGCGAGTTTCACTGCATGATCCTATAAACTCTTGTCCCAGCTCAAATGGGAAAGAGAGTGACATTGAGAGGAGCAGGAAAATCAGAAACTGCCGCAGAGAAAGACCTCCGTGTGACTTACATTCAAGAGACCAACAATTGATTTGGACTGCCTGACAAACCTGGAGAGACTTCGCTGTGACACCTAAATTAGGCATGCACAGCAGGTGATCTTAGCACAGCCCTCTGCACTGTGAGGGGTGATGAGATGGCATCGACCAAGTCCTCCCAGCCACAGAAGCTCAGCATGAGCTTCCTCCTCAATGTGAACTGGAAAAGAGCCTCATGGGGTACCAGCTATACTGTCTGCAGCATTTCACATTAAAAAGTAGTAAAATAAATTGAAGACAAATTTTTTAACTGCCTGAAATGCAAATATTTTCTCCCAAAATTTGTTCATGTATGACCAGGAAGAAAGAATTAAGAGTTAAAACTTAATTAATTTTGCTGAGAATTTCAAGAAGAAAATCTGGATTTTTCTAGAGTCGCTAGCTTTTTTAGTGTAACATAGTTAGAAACAACTTTTATTTTAATTCATATTATAATCAGTTGTGAGCCAGAGCACATAGAAAAAAACCACACCATTTTCTAAATAAGATTAATGCTTACACAATTATTTCAAAGAATAACTGAATATAAAAGAAAATAAATAGAGATGGCTTCAAATACATATTTTATCTCATTATCCTGAGAAGATGATATGGAAAAAATAAGGTTAATCTGAAATCTTCAATAGCTTAATCTAAACCCTGTTATAATCTCAACAAGAATATTATTTTAATAATATAAATATAAATATACAGGTACAGAGTCGTAAAGAAGTTATATGCCTATCTATCTACAGAAAGAAATAAAAAGATAACCTTTTACATAGATGTAATTATGCATCATCTTTTATTATTCATGAAAAGAACCATGATATTTGCTTTCTAAGGAAACAGGTGCTTCTTTTTCTCTTTCACCAGCTACACACAGGAAAGTTGTCACCTTGAAATGTTTATTTAAAGTGCTAGGACATTAGTTATGAGAATAAGTAGTCCAGTCAGTACCTTTTCCCCAGGAGATACAAGTACATTTAAAAACACAGGTACATCTACAGAAAATAGAAAATGAAAGTCAAGAATTATAGAATCATTTAGCCTGGAAAAGAACCTTGAGATCCTCGAGTCCAACCATTAACCAAGCACTGCCAAGTCTGCCACTAAGGCATGTCCCTAAGTGTCACATCGACATGTCTTTTAAATATCTCTGAGGATAGTGATTCCACCACCTCACTGGGCAGTCCATTCCAATGTGTAGCAACCCTTTCTATGAAGAAATTCCTCCTGATATACAATCTAAACCTTTCTTGGCACAGCTTGAGGCTGTGTCCCCTCATTCTGTCTCTGGTTTCCTGGGAGGAGAAGCCCCACCTTCCTACAACCTCTTCTCTGATATTTGTAGTGTGAGAAGATCTCCTCTGAGCCTCCTTTCCTCTAGGCTAAGCAATCCCAGCTCCCTCAGACACTCCAGACCTGTCACCAGCTCCCTTACACTTCTCCAGGCACACTGTGGCACCTCAGTCTTTCTGATTGACCTTGGGCTTCCTGGAAATCCAATAACAGACAATGATCTGAGGGCTGTACCCAGGGAGGCAGCAGGCTTCCCTAACAAATGGGTGTGCTACATATAGGGCCTCTCTTAATCTCAGGGTAGAAGAGGAATATCTTAATTTCATCAAATAAAAATATTATGGATTTCTGAAGTGTTGTATTTTTTTAGAATTATTCCTTTCCTGGAATTTTATTGTAAGTAACCAGACTGTCCTCCAAGAAATTATTTCTTACAAGGCTCTCTTGTTTTATGGTTGCTCTTTTTAAAAAAAAAAGGTCCCAAGGCCAGGTACACCACTCTAATATTGCAATTTTAGTATGATCAGTCTTTGAGTAAGTGTCTGTCTGAGAAATAGCACACTTTGAGTAAAGTGTTCTGGTTTTGGACAATAACAGTTATAATACATGAAAAGATTATTTAAAAGAAGGCAAAATAAAGCTCAAAGCTTATCTGTTCTGGGAAATACAGAGAAAATTCCAACTGTTAAAAATGTCCCAATACAAACAAAGGAAAGGAAACAGAGCAAACAAGAGTTACATGTCATTTCTGAGGTCATCTGAGGGGCTCAGGGGCAGCCCTGTGCAGCCTGTGTGACCTCATGCTGGGAAAAGCTTCTGCATGCCCAGGCAATTGACCCAGATTGACTCACTGTGGACTGTGATCAGTCCATCATTTTATGTGGATGGAAGTGGTTTTATACTCCATTACCACAATCTCCAGCTTAACTTTTTTTTTTTTTTTTACTATTTCTCATCTTGGCTTCTCTAAAGCATTCTTCATGTTTCCATTCAGTGTTGTTCCTCTTTCCATTGTTTTAGCATAGCACAGCAACACTGGGGCTTTTTGGTCTTTTTTCCCCCCTGCCTTCCAAATGTGGAGTTATACAAAATTCTGCAGGTTTCCACATTTTCATGCAATGGTACCTCCATTGCAAGGTGACCCTGGGACAGATTGTCAAAGAGCCTTGCCTCCCTTCTCCTTGCTCTGACCTATTTTAATGATTATACAATAGTTCTTTAAGAAACTAGAATATTTCTTCGTAGCATGGTAGTTTAATGAAAAAATCTTGGTTCTGCCTTGATTCAGGCAGATGTATGACTCTGAGCAATGATGTGGAGTGTGCAGTGATGCCTAGAGATGGATGGAACAGGAGGGTGAATGAGGTCTCATGGCAGAGTAGTGAGTGAGAAGTGTCCAGACCTGACACTATTATTCATATTGCTACTAGTTTGTTCATATGTGTCTGGGAAGGAGAAACCTAATTTTCCACTCCAAAGGAATCTTAGAAGTTATTCCATGTAGGTACAGTCTTGAAGGTAATGGGAATAGGCCAAGAAAACCAAGAGAAAGGAGTACACCAGACTAGTAATTCACATATGCCTGAGGAGGTCTTAGGACTTACGACTATCAGTACTTGAAAATGAGGCTTGTGTTTCCCAGATTCTATAGAAAAAAACTACTATTCCTGGACTATCTGTCTTTGTAAAGTCTTGAACAACACACAAAAGTTAGGAATGGAAACAAAGTGCTTCAGGACATATATAAAATTCTGAGTAATGAGTAATTGTGGATTTTTTTCTGCATTTCTGTGTCTCCTTTTCAAAGCCTTATTCCGTTTTCACTGAAGTGACTGATACTGGCCACTGTTCAAAAAAAAGTTGCCAAACTGGATTGATTACTAGTGTGAATTGACATTACAAAGGAAAAGAATGAATTCTCATTTTCTTTCCCTGAATTACCAATGTCATAATTTCAAGTAAACAAGACAAGTGAATTTGAAAGATTGATTTGCAAAATCTACAAAGGAAAAAAGAGGTCAACAAAATGTACACACTGGCACACATGCCTAATAATGATATTTATCTGGGAATGGAATTGTTCATAGGAATGTTCACTTGCTTTTCTAACTTTTATATCAGTTTACCTCTTTACACTGTATGTTATACTGTGTGTGTTAGTGACTAACATATACATTTGGGAATAAAAATATTTATGCATGTTTCTTTATATTAGTCTCATATAAGAGTAATATTTTCTGTCTGGAAAGAGTTCTAGTTATCATATGAACACATACAATATGAACAGGTAGTTTTTTTTCCTCTTGCAAAATACTCTACAGGAGAAATAACTATGAAATATTTTTAAATATTTCCTAGTTAAAATAAAACAAGAATTAGTCATGGCAGAACAATCAAATTTTCTAACAGTACTACATAACGTACCATTAGTAATGCAGCACACTTTTTCTTGCCTCTTTTTATGAAGCATAAGAACTTGAGCTGGGATTGTCGTGATTCAGGTTTGCATTCATGTGTCACAACTCCAGCCAGGTATCTTAGCGACCAGTAGTATTGGTGGAGGTTTGGTGTATTATTCATGGGCCCACACATGAATGTCTAGATCTGTCTGAGTTAAGGATGTCCCACTTAGCTGCCAGCTGCCACTCCCCATGGCTCCCATTTAAAGAAGCCTCTGGAACATCTCAGAAGTCCTGCATAATATATGCCAGTCCCCTGAGGATGTCCTCAGATACTCCAAGAAATCTTAGGTGGCACCAGTCATTTCTTTTTGGGCAACTGAGTTGCTTTTTTGGGTGTCTGTCTTTGTATGAGCTGAAGAATGCACTGGGCTTCACTGAGTGTGTTGACAGAGGGCTGTGGTCACTTGCCCAGAGAAAGACCTGAGGCCGTTCAGAACAGTAGTGGACACCAGGTGGGGTTTTTTGGGGCAGCACAACAGGCACTCATTGGTATTTTAGCAAGTGAATCCAATGACTACAGTTACAGCTTGAAAAGCACATATGTAAATATCTGCATGTTGACATATATGTTAAAATAACTTAATCCAACACTGAATCTTAACCTTGCTGTTATCCCTAGGTAAAATCAGCTATCATATACATATATAGCATCAACAGTTAGGTTTTTCTGACATAAAAAAATAATTCCGAATTCAGAGGGACCCGTACAGACAGGAGAATTGGCTTGATAGGAATCTCAGAAAGTTCAAGAAAGGGAAATGCCTAGTCCTCCTCCTGGGGAGGAATAACCCCACACAGCTGTACAGGTTGGTGCCTGCTGGTTGAAAACAGTTTTGCACAGGACCTTGTGGTCCTAAGGGACACCAAGCTGAAAAACAGCTCACACTGTGCCCTTGCAGCAAAGAGAACCAACTACCTTCTGGGCTGAATCAGGAAAATATCAGCAGGTTAAAGAAGGTGATTGATCTTTCCCCTCTGTTCTCCACTAGTGAGACACATCTACAATGTTATGTTCAGACCTGAGCTCTCAAGGACAAGGACAAGAGAGACATGGACATACTGGATGGATTCCTCCAAAGAGCATGAAGATTTTTAAGGTATGGGAACAAAACTTGTGCAAGGAGTGGCTGAGACAGCTGGGTCTGTTTGGCCTGGAAAAGATGCAGAGTGAGATCTTTTGAAAATGTATAAATATCTGATAAAGGCAGCAAAGAAGATGGAGTCAAACTCTTGTCCTTGGTGCCATGACAGGATTCAGTGGGCAAAGCGGGCAAGAGGCACAAACCGAAATACAGTGGCTAAAAAATATCTGCTAGCAGTGTTGAAGCACTAGTACAGTTAGCCCAGGGAGTCAGTAAAGTTTTCCTCCTTGGAGACATTCCAATGTCAACTGAACTTGGTCTTAGGAAACTTGCAAGTGATTCTACTATGAGCACAGGGTGGGTCTAGATGATCTCCAGAGGCCATTTCAAACCATTTCAAACTCTTTTTTTACAAATTGCTTTTAAGAGAAAGATTGTCATAGACAACTTATTTTTAACATAAAATATTAAAAAAGAAAACATGACCTTTTATGACTATACAGGTACTTAAAAAAAACTCCCACAGGTAAAATATTACACAAAACTCTTTGTTAATATTCAGGGCTAAGATCACTGGCTGATCTTATACAAGATACCATAAATATTGCTATATTCACCAGATCCCTTATTCCAGGCTTGTGAGTAGGGATAAATAGATGACAATGAGATACATATATCAAGCCAGAAACAAGCAGTTACCAAAGACTGAGAAACAGTATTACCAAACTAATCAGCATAAATGTCATATAATCGGCCATTGCTGTACATCCTGCTCCAGTTGTGTCTAAAGTGCTGCCATCGTTGGTTTGATGGATTTGCTTTACGTCACTGAGGTTCGTCTTGTCTGGCATCCCTGCTGAGACAAATAAGAAAATACAGTATGATGCATGCCTTGTCACTACTGGCAACATATTATAGCAAGAAAAAATTTAAATATCCTCAGCGCACAGACTGTCGCAGTTTGGTTTCTAATTCTCATGTTACTGCCAAATTCAAATGCTTTATAATTGCATCTAGAAATAAGCACTATACTATAGGGCTATTCATCGTTGGAAGCATTTCTGAGGTCTGCCAACTCTGAACAAAGTTGTTCTTGTAGAAATATATCTCAACACACATTTACAGACTGAAGTGAACAGTTTTGCAAGCCCCAGTAGTACCTAAAAGTCCACTGCCCACATCTTTCTTGGATTTGAAGAAAAAGGAAATAATTTAATGTGAAATTTCTTGTGTCTGGGTCCCAATATTATTGCAAAATAAAGTATAATTCATGTTATGCAGAAAAGTTATGCAGAAAAATATAGTTGTAGCTATTTAAACCTCAATTTTGGCACAATTTAAATAGACTTTACAATATTGTAAAGAAAAGTTCTAAAGCTAACTTTAAACAGGAACCCTTTTACTGAGTTTCCAGCTGAATATTTGTACTTTTTTTTTTTTTACCAGGGTAAATATTTCTCTACCTCAAAACAGTACTCTTATGGAAGAAGGATGTAATCACCCGTTATATTTCCTCTGCCTGATTAAACATGGGAAACAGAAGGTCTTAGAGATACATTGAAATTTGGTAGCATTGTCAGCTGCTTGTAACTGCTATGCATGCTTGTAGACTAACTGCCTTATCCCATATAATAACTTGTGGCATGCCACTATCAATCAAAATTAACAAGTCTAAATTCAGTGTTATTACATACAACAAATATTGACATTGTAATTACACTGAGACTGAAAAAAGCTTCATATAAAGCAAAGTCAATATTTATGTAATTAGGTCAATACATATATAATTCAGAAGGTAAACTCTACTGCTGGAATAGCAGCATTAGAAAGAAGCTCAGCTCTACTGAGCTGATATATTGATTTTACAGTCTGAGTTTCTGCATCAGTATTCATTGTTTAGGTGCTTCTTTCCTTTCTGTATCATTAGGAAAGATGGATAAACTTGTGAATCTTTATTATTATTCAAAGTAACTATAACAAAGTATAAATATTTTAGTCATGGTGTTATGTTTGTTAAGCTGGTTTAGCAGAAGCTGCAGAGGACAGTCATTCTTAAAAAGAACAATGGTTTTTTTTTTTGTGCTTGCATTAGAAGTATTCTTTTCTCTAAAAGCAGCTTGAAAGCTGCTTTTTGTGAACTTCTGCTCTATGTACTCAAATATCCTTCCTGCAGCCTTGGAAAAAAGCATTAAGGGAAGAGTCAGCTAAAGTCAAACATGCTGTCTGAAAAAAACTGCTGGATGCTATCTGAAAAAAACCTGCTAGAATGAATTAATCTTCTTTGCTGCTGTACTAAGCAGTGTACCCTGATATTTTGTGTGGATTTATCAATCCCACTCTCTTGCTTGGAATTTGTGAAAATTAGCTGTATGAGTACAAAGCAAGTGGACATACAAGAAGGAAGAGTGACAGAACAGATGCTGAGAAGGAGGGAATACAACTTTTCCTCATCATGTGCTTTCAGTAACCGGTGTAGAAAAACATCAGTCAACCAATGCTTCACTGAAAGTGTTTTGGGTGGATCATCACTATCAAGGTATATCAAGGGGTTTTCTTTGTAAGTAGAACAAAAGAAAAAAAAAGTTTTCATAATTTTTTCAGAGATTTAGTGAGGTCTTCTTATATTTAAAAAGACTAATTTCAGTAAGTGAGAAATTCAACCCTCACCTACGCAGCAAAGCAGTTCAGCAAGTGCTATACATAGAACAAAGTAGATTTTTCCAAGATTAACAGATACACTATCAGAGTAGTGAAAGATTGGGCCTTATGCAGGACATAAATTATAAAAGCTAAATCATAAATAGATGAAAAATATTCTTAGATCTTGTAGTTGAAGAAATAACCAGCTTCCACTGAATATGTTTTGAATCTGAAGACAATGTGACTAGATAATAATCAATGACAGTCAGGTATAATTTCTAGTGAAAATTTAATTTACAGTATTTCAAAAATAGGGATTTCTTTTGATGGGAATTTAGTTTTTTCTTTCCAGCCTCAAATGAAAACTGCAGATTTTGGAAGTTCCCATGAAAGCAGTGTTATAAAAAAAAAATGTTCAAACCTATCTATATGTTTTCCTTTGATCCATCAAAATGCCATAAATCATTATGTATAATCTCTGATCTTAAATGAATACACTGTTAGAACTGTAGTGTACTCATACAGCAAACCTGTCAGCTATTCAGCCCCATAAGTCTATGCCACACTTTGACTTTATTGAAATAAGAAGTAAAAAAAATATGTATAGATATCATCTGGTGAAAAAAATCACTGAAAAGAAAAACACTACTTTAAAATAGTCTATTTCAACAGAGCTGTGCTATGTTGCTGGGGGTTTTTTTAGCTCTAATAAGTAAAACCATAGATTTAATTCCTAAACCTAGGCTGTCTTTTTATTTAAATTAGTAGGTTCTGTTGTCCATTATGAATCGGGATTTAAACATATATGCCACCTTTTAAATATCATAATTTGTAAAAGAAGAGATCCTTCCCTGTAAATGAATTTAACTTTCATAGTTCACAGCATACTTGCCATGAGAGATATCCAATCATTTTTAGCAGAACAGACCAGAAATAAAGCAAGCTTGTTTGGTTTTAATCTCCTCACATATCTGAAGCTGGAATTATGTTACAGAAAAGGCATTTAAGTTTCTCAAGTATCTCAAATTATCTCTGATAAATGCCTAGTTTAGTAATAAAATCATACTAGAACCAATATTTTGACTGGGAAGATGGTAAAATTCAGAAGTCTTATGTGAGATTCAGGGGGATTTTTTTTTTCTGATGAATTTATAATTTCAGCAGAGGAGAAGATAAATAGCTTGGGAATTAAAATCCAAATACCATGTTTGCATAAGTCTACATAAAACAAAGCTGACAAGTGTCACAGTCGTGTCTCCAGCATCAGCTCTGAAACTGTGTAAATAGCTGCAATTTAAAATATTGTCCTGCTTCGGTTTAGAAAAAAATAATCAGCAAAAGAATTCCCACAAACATTGCGATTAATATTACAGCATCAGAGCACAAGTTCATACTTTGGCAGAGAAAAATTTCATCCATTTGCCATGTTGTTTAAACAGTTCAATTTGTGTCAAAAGTGTTAAATAAGTGTGAGCACCACCCCGAACGCAGCATAAAGTAACATTATGTTGATGCTGAAGTGATGAGCTTTAGAAGACTGTAAGATTTGTAAAGGGCAAATAATTCCACTTCGTTCTTGGTGTTTGTAGAGTCTGCATTTACACCTTGGGGTCATTTGGTTAAAGAGCTACCTACAGGCATTTTAGGTATAGGAAAGAGAGGTATCCCATTTGGCATACAGCTGCTTGTCCAAAAGTAGCCTGATTCTTATAAAACTCCTTAAGGATGTCTTGGACATCTTAGAGAATCTCCAGTGACTTTTGACCCTTCTAGGTAGACAACTGAATCAAAGTTTGTTAGAGCAGCTTGCATTACAGTGAACACAGAGAAATAAGGAAATGCAGAAGATGGTGGAATACTCAGATGTAGATATTTGGTCTGAATTTGAACAGACAAACCCTACACTTAGTTACATAACAGGTTCAACACTGAGTGATCAGGGAGTGTTTCCCAATATATCCCCTACCATCAATCTTTATATCTTTGATGGAAAACTAAAACTAAATATTGAATCATGTAGCTGTGGCAAATAGATTACATTTTAGAAATTTTAGGTAGGAAAATAAATAATAAATAATAAAAAAAAGTGAAATATTGATCAAGTTCATATTATTTCACCTGTAGTAGTATATTTTCACTTTTATGCCTAAACCCTTGCCTTTAATCAATTTTGGTTTCAGCACCTGCTGTTGAAGGGCAGGATCAAGGGCTGCATGTTGCCATGAAAGTTGCCAATATCTGATGTGTGCAAACATTCATGAGAAGCCAGTACTTCATGAAAGTGTTTCCTGTTAAAGCACAGAAAGCGTCATTGCAGCTACATTTACATAGTTAAATACGTGTCCCAGAAGGAGATCCTTCAGGCAAAGTGCTGTTGAGTGGCTCATGCCTGCTGTGCTCAGGGACAGCAATACCTAGAAGAAACTGCTAAACAAACCTCCTCTACATGGTACAATGCCTTGCATGAATTTTAAGCCACACACAGTGATCTCCCAGGCTCAGGGATCCAGTTATCATTTTGTTTGTTTGTTTTAGTTCAAAGTGTCCGAAATAAATATGAGGGCTCTGCAGCAACCCACCAGGTGGTGTTTTTGTAACATTAAACGGAAGGAATGCATTACAAACTCTGGGATATGATATCCAGGCAAGGGAAAGTGTGTGAAAATAAAAAACCTGGTGTTGAGGGACTCTACAGGGCAGAGAAACCCAAGCCTTCAGCCGCCTGGTTTGTGTTGCCTTTTGGAAGCAGTCCTTGGAATGAATTATCCACAGAACTTGAAGTTTACTTTGGAGTGACCAAGATCATTTTCCTTAATGCTCAGCCATGGAGTGTGATGCCTTATGAAGGCTGACCTGGAACAGAGACTAGACAGAGCTAAAGAATAAAGTAGGTATTTATTAGGAGGCCTCAATGAATCCACCTTGGGCAGCACAAGAGCCCAGCCAGGGCTACACCCCAGGTGAACCCAAAAATGGTCACAAAATGGATGATAGGTTGTGGGGTCTCACACTTTTATAAATTCTGGTCCATTAGCATAATGGAGTTAATTGTCCAATTACAGCTTTAGCCCATGAAGTCCCATTCTTCTTGTTTTTCTCTCTTCATTCTGCCATTGTATATGCTCTTGGGTCTGAGATTTGGATCATTTGTCCTTGGTCCCCAGCTAGAGAAGGAATTGTTTTGTCTACCTATTCCGTGAAGAGAGCTTGCTATCCGCTCATATGAAGCTCAGAATTACACACTAAAGCAGTACAGAACGTGAAAAATGTAAAAGCTAAAACCTGAGGCATCAAGTGAACAAACATCCACGCAATGTGGGTGAGCAGAGCTGAAACCAGGAGACAACTCACAAGCTAAGTTACTTGACAATGCAGACATAGCCAATGAAATCACTTAAATTTGGAGTCTTGCTTAGTATCATAGGAAGGATATAAAACATAGCAGAAAATATTCAATGTCTTCGTAAGTCTCACCTCTGCAATTGGCCAGTCATTTCCTTCAGTGAAAAGCAGTCATTGAGTTTTCATTGCTGCTCCTAAGTAGCCCATGCAACCTGTATCAACATCCCAAGGAGAGCTCTGAGTACCAAAAAGCTGAACCTGAGCTGTATGCCACAAGGTGATGTGGAACAGAGAGATCATGCTCACTTAGAAACTAACCAAACTGCATAAATACTAAAAAAATTTTCTGTAATATTTATTTGGAGGAAATAATTTTGTCTAAAATCCTCCTTTTTTTTAACTTTGTAAATCCTAACAATCATTGTAATAATACATGAACCAACACAAATAGCAATTTTAATTGTAAAGGGAATATCAAGATGCAAGTAATATCACATACAAACAAAGGAATAGTATTACTGTTATTGTTAGAAACCAATTAAGAAACCTGCCTAATGGTATTAGCTAAGAAAATTCTACATAGCTAACAATATATTAGGAAATGAATCCAACATATCACGTTTAACTGCGCATATTTTATGAAGCCTGTATACACAAGAAACAGAGTGTAACCAATGATCTTACCATAAGTCTGGCAAGTCATTTTAACTAAAAGAGCAGCAGACATTAAGTCTCTAGTCCAGTATTTGAAAGTTTTATTTCAAAGTTGACAGTGGCATTTGTTTCACATTACACATTAATGAACTCAGTATTTCCATTGAGAAAACAAAGCTTTTATGAGTTAATGTAACACAAACAAATGGTGTCATAGACCAAAACATTTCCATTTGTTTCACATTCTTAAGAATAAAAAAGTGATAACATCATCTGTTGAAATAGCTAACATGTACTTTTTTAACTTGTAGGTCAGTTTTAGCATAAATAACATATATGTTAAAACTAGATTGCTAAAATAGCAAGTCTTAGGTGCCTAAAAGACTTGGGTTTATTTTCCAGACAGAGACCAAAAATAACTATGTCTGAAGTAGAGAGACCCACAGTAACCTTCATTAGATCTACTCCTATTGCTTTCTTGGGCCATAGTTTCTAAATCCATGTTCATTATAAGGCATGTTCATTATAACTTCAAGGCTCTAGGGTGCTGGAATCAGCATTGCCAATAATGCCTGTTTTAAATGAAGAAATCCATCTTTTCAATCCTTTACACTATTGAAGGAGTTTTAACCTTTATCATTAACCTATGCAAAGGCTTTGTAATCAATGCAAAATTAAAATAAGGCTAAAGTTCCATAAATCAGTCTGTGTAAAAGTAAGCAAATTCTTCATTCTCTGAATTTTTTTCTTATTAGTACTAGTTTCCTTCCTATGAGTCAGATATCCAGATGTCCTATATAAATTACTGTCCTTTGAAACAGTTTACCCATTATTCTTTGATATTTTTTTTCATTTTTTCTGTAGGAGATTTATAATCAACAACTGTCGATTATATAAAACTAACCATATAGAAGAAGGAGATTAATTTGAACTGAAGCTCCTGAAATTAAGGTGTGAACTAGGTTTGAGGAAGAATGTTACCAGTTAGGGTCATTAAAACAAATGAAATATTTTTCAATTTAGTTTTTTTAATCATTCAGATTCCCCTGATTTATGGCCCAATTTCACTGCAGCAGGTCATTATTCTACTGTTTGTCTTGTTGCTATTTCTAAAATTAAAGTAGCAAAAAAAGAAAATCACTATTTTCTGGAAAATAAATCTGAACTAAACCAATTTCCATTATCAAGATGTTCAAGTAACTTGGCAGTTTTTTTCCCATCAATCTACCTAGAATTCCAGTCATTCCAGTCACTCCACTCTCTGTTAAAAAACATCGTCTGTAGATTAACTTGATCCCCAAAATACTGATACATTAAGTAGTTCTTAAGTTTTCCTGAAAAACAGGTTTAATGACATATTTCTAGAACTTAGAACTATTTAAGGGAGAAGTTTTTACAGTCGTTTCCTTATCATGCCTGCAGATGGGAGATACTAAACTCACCTGTTGCCATGCAGTGGCACATTTAACACCCCCCTTGTGAACCTGTTCCCAAAGGTGAGTGGTCAGATCTGCGATTTTTCTTGATGAGTTGGTTTTACTGCCTCTTGAACTCACTTTTAAAACCACCCCACAATGGGATCTAGTATGTGTTGGGAAGAGGAAGGAGAACCATGCTGTTATAATTTGGAAAAGAACTTAAGGTCTCAGCTAATCAAAACATTGTAATGCACCCAGAAGGAGACTAACAAAATGTAAAATCTGCTGTTGATATCTGACTCATCCCACATCAAAGACTGGATTACTGACTAAAAAAGGAAGTGTGAAGCAGTAAAGAAAGTAGATGTCCTTGTCTCCATTCCTTCACCGTAAACAAAAGCACAGCTTGTCTCTTTACAAATAAAAATGCAACATAGAGATTCTCTTCAGTTGCTGCTTTCTCTTCCTCTCTAGGTTTACTTTCCGTTCCACAAGTTTTAACTCAGCCACTATGTTGAAAATATGTCAAAAGCATAGAATTGAAAAGAATAAATTTTCCAGTATCATCTTAGAAATGCACTTCCTAATCAGATTATGAAGTTTTTAAAACCACAATTTTTCACAGAAATTTTTCCTCTCTGATTTTCATTTCTGAGACAGTTCTTTCTGGCAGAGCATTTCAATTTCTTTCAGGCAGGATGAATATCAGTGATAAATTCTATGGTGCTTACTGATTAATATTGATCTGCACCCCTCAGTGTGTTTAGTATTATGAAATGCCATAGGGAAGTCTTGTGTCTCAGAGTATCCCACAAGTACAAGATCTTTGATCTGAAGTCACTAAACATAAATAGTTAAACATCAAAATATGTGTCTTCTTTAAGTTCAGAGATAACCACTGGGCAATTCAGAGAACCAACCAGATATCTGCAGCAGTTTAACCTCTCCCTAGGAAAGCTGGCCTTGCAGAATTCATATAAATCTGTAGGTTTCGCACAAATACACAGCTCCAATTCAGCAACACACGAATAGTGCTGCTTCTGTTTTGCTCCCAAGCATCCATCCCTGAGCAGAAAATAACTGCTGGTCACCCTGTGCCCTGTGCTCCCACAGCCCAGCAAGGATGACCACTGACTTCATTGGCTGTGGTTGACTGGACAAAAGTACTTCCCAACAAAAGCAAGATATCAGTCTCCAGGCTAGCAGCAATGCGAGTAATGTAGTAACAGTTCTAAACATGTCAGAAAGAGGAAAAGAAATATTGAGGGGAAAAGATTTGTTTCCCAGACTGGTAGTGTAGACATTTGGAAAGCCAAAATAAAAAGAAAACCCATATGACTTCAAGTGTTTCTTCTTGAAAGTACGTCACTTGTGCCTGATCCTTTCTTCTAACTGAGTGCCCATCTATGCTACCTCATTTAATTAACCTAAATATAAACAATGAAACGGAACTGCTATTTCTGGTTAATTTGATCATTTTGGCATATTTTCTAAACAGGATTTTAGTCACAACACAGCTCTTCAAAGAGAACGGGAACACAGATGGATGAGAAACAGCTGAACTTTCACAGTTTAAGTTTTTAGCCTGAAGATATTGATCCAAGAGAGAAAGAATTGAGTAAATAATGGATGAGGGCTGAAAAGCGGAGAGAAGAGAGAAAGGTGACCTCTATTTAAAGCTATTCTGTGTGGACTGTAAGTTAAGGACACTATAGGTTTGCATTTAAGTTGAGCTGTACCATTGTCAGTGAAAAGGTACGTCAAAGTGCAAAAAATGCTTTTTCTCATGCATGGGTGAGTCATGGGAACTGAGGGGAAACCCTGTATCAACAGACCAAGACCACCTCCTCCCCTCCTTTACCTCCTGTTTTCTCTGAAGCATCAGCATGCAGCAAAAGAAGGGGAGATGGTAACAGTGACCTTGGCAGACAAGATATTCACCTTTGTCTTCTTTTAGATAAAGAGAAGGAAGATTGGATTCAGATACTACAGTCAGTGCAGCAGAGAAAGATTTGCCAGAAGCCTCAACCAAAAGTCTACAAATGTATGCCAGATTAACTGAGAACAAAAATTGACATCCCAAAGTTTGTTACCCAGAGGTTTTTATAAGCTGATGTCCCTACCTTAGTAGAATTCCCTAATTTCTTGGGAATTAGTAGGGAGGGGAATCATTCCAGTGGAGTGAAGCCTGGATATGAGGCACTTTAAAGCACAATAGCTCTTTGTGCCCTGAAACTGCTTTTGTTTTTAAATAGTCTTCTTCCAAAAAATGGCAGCTGAATAATGAAATGGCTGCTTTACAGGCCACCGCAGGTTTGCTTTTCAGTCTGACACCAAGGATTTGTGATTTCATGGAGAGATTAAAGGTCATGGCATAGGTTTGGGTGAATGTTCAAAACAGAGAAAACACAACCTGGTTCAAATTATACCTATTTCTAGCAGTGCAGACAGTTCTGAAGAAAGGTATCTTCTCAAGGTAATTGGATTTTTCTCTGTTAAGGGGCTCCAAATAGCACCTCTGAAGAAAATTAGCATATGTGTAAGGTGAGGAATTGGAGTGCCTGGCTCCTAAAGCAAAAAAATATAAGCTCAGTCTACAGTGAAAAAAGCCTGCATCTTAAAAAAAGTGAATTAATTACCTAGATCTTCTCTTATACACTCAAGTGTTAAAATAATTCCATGTGTACTTTAAAGCATTTGATTTTGGGAAGTTAGGTTTAGCCGAGTTGGTGGTTTTGTTGTTTGTTTTTTTTTTTTAATGATATCAATTATATAAATGTGTATAAAAGCTTTTGGCAAATCTGGCCACAACTTAAGGTAAAGAAGCAATGGAAACATTAAAAAAATAGGCTACTGAAGTACTATCATCAGCATCTACAACCAGTGTAAGACCAAGACTGAACTTACACAAACTAGATATTTGGCAGAAAAACATGGAAATAATTACATGAGTAAAGAGGCAGAAATGGAACAGAATGAATGAATGCATTTAAAAGCTAATGTGAGTTAAACAACAAAGGAAATTCTCCAAGAATAGTTCAGCAGAATAAGCAGATGAGTTAAACTGCTGAAAATGCCGAGTGTAGGTTTTTAATAAGTCAATAAAACTACAAGTCTGGGAATGTCATGTAAGCTTAAGTGGTAATCATGGCATTTCCTCCCTTGTGGTGTGCTCTCTTCCTAAGAGTCCCCTCTTTTTCCTTCAGTCTCACGGATGAGTTATATCATGTCATGCTTCTCCTCCACACAGGAGGAGTTCCAGGGCATGTTCAGCACACTCCAGTCATGCTCCAGCAGTTTCCATAGTCAGCAGGGAATTAGGGAGCAGCAGAGACTCTCAATGTTTACAGCAGGAAGAACAGTATCAAATTGCAACACCCTCCCAGACATCAGAACAAGATGATGTCTCCTGACTTTGCCAGACAAAATACCAATAAACAGCTCTGATTTTGGGAGCAGAGCTGCAGAAAGGAGAAAGATGGGATTAATTCTTCCAGAGTTTACTGCTCTGTCTCTTTGGGCACTGAGGGTGACCCTAGTACAGGCCACGATGATGCTTGTGGGGTGCAGTCCTTAGCACCTGAGGAGTCCTGGGTTGGTGACTGAGCCAGTTGCTGCCCACTGCTCAGCCATACCAAGGCAAATTGAGGTATTGATTGAGACCAAGGTCCATCAAGAAATACCTGTCAGAGGCTAGAGGAGGAAATTGGGCCAGAATCGGGTCTGGAGAAGAGGTTTCCTTTTACATTGGCTTGGGGCCATTCAGGGAACAGGACTAGAAATGATTGTATCTGCAGGATAGCTCAGGGAAGGTCTAGGTGCACAGGACAGAGCCGCTGTGGGGCTCTTAGGCCAAGAAGGCATGGGTGGGACTCACAGGTGAGGCCAGTCAGAACCATCAAGGCTTGGAATAGGGACCATGGTTAAATCTCAGTAGCAGCTGTCTGAAATTAATTCTTAATTTGTGTGTTTTCCTCAGCACCCTCATCTTCCAAGGAATAGCCTGAGACCTCATCCGCTTTCCAGAGGGCTCCCTGATGCTGAAAAAAGGTTCTTGTTCCATTTGTGTCTCTGAATAGAGCACAGGCAGCGCAGTTTGGATGAGCAGTTGGTACAGTGCCCCTCACACAGCAGAAGTCTTCCTCCATTCCTTATGGTGCAGGCAGCCATCTCAGCCCTCTCCCTCTGCATTATGGGCTTTGGAAGAGAGGCAGGCAGTTATAAAGCCAGACCCAGGGAATTCCTGCCGCATGCATGCCAGTAACTGGTAGGGCACTCTCTGAGGAGGAACTTACAGAGACTTACACTGACTTGATGATTCCAGCAAATGGGCAAAAGAACACAATCCTATTGGAAGACGGCTGTCCATTTGAGCAAAACTACTGTAATTCCTCACATTTATTTATAACAAAAGTTGGTTTCAGTAGCCTGTTTAGTCAAATGCATGCTGATATTGTCACTAAACTGTGCACCTGCCACTTGATCCAATCATCCCTTGCTGGAGTCTTTGCATTCCTCAAGCTTCGCTTTAAACAATTCAGTCTAGATCTGACTAGTTGTATGACACATCTTTCAATGAGATTAAAGACAGATGAATGTGTTGTGAATAATATAATGCCTCTTGCTTGATTACTCCTAGTCTTTTCCATGGGAACCTATTCTGTAGTTCAAGCCTTAAATTTCCTATTAAAAAATAATGGATTGAGGTAAAACTATGCAGGTTTCTACAGGTAATGTTTTACCACACTAGTATCAGGCATAAAGTTGTTGCAAACAAAATAAAACAAAAAACTCTCAATTTCTAAAAATTGTAATCAGGAATTAAAACCCTGTTACGATTTTTGGTTGTTGGAAAAATATCTCAACAATATTATTATATCTTAAAAAATCAGGTACTAAATTACTCTAAAAAGAGTTTTCCTGGGAAAAACCCTGTCTGAAAGATTGGCTATTTTAAACAAATTGTGTAAGTTTTCTGCATTCTTAGGGATATTTTTTGCTTTCCATGACACCTTAAAAAATACAAATTTAGTAACAACGTAGTCAGTTTTCCAGAGCAAAAAAAAAAAAAAAGAAAGGTGTGGCATTCATAATGCTTGAAAATATTGAATGGTGTACATAGAGTGAACAAAATTGCTAGATGTTACTGAAAGCAGAGAAATATCTTGCTGTTTAAACCTTTTATTGCTGCAGTGATCAGCTTGCCAGATGCAAACTACTTTTAGTGGCTTTCTCTGCATCTGGAAGGTGGAAGCATAAATAAAGGAGATTTTGCTCCACACAGGTGATCTGATTTATAAATAGACAGTGAATAACAAATATATGTAACACCATATATCAATACAAATCCAAAGGAAGTATGATTAGTATGACCATGACAGTCATTGTTATAAAATTGCAATTTAAAGACAGATTTAATTCTAAATGTAAAAAAGCCCATTCTTTTACTCCTATATTTAGTGAATTTAGCCCTGGTATTCTTTTAAAACCTATCAGTAAAATAGATTTTTTTAATTTAATTGGGAATATAGAAACTTCAGGAATAAAGAATTAGAGATGCATTCTATTTTGACTGTAAATTATTTAAAATTGCATTTTGTTTTACACTTAAACTGCATCACCTAAAATAGCATGTTAGAGACAGAGAGTTGGTTTCATTCTGATTTTTGTCTGATTTGAAAACAAGTTGTAAGTGGGAAAATGGAGACACACAGACATAAATAATTATTCATTCCCAAGCATACTTTCAGATGACACATCTGGGCTGTGTATGGATATCTTGATATATTAAAATTCAATGGCCTGCACTATGCACAAAATCAGACTAAATGATCAAAATGGAATCCTTTTAGCTGTAGACTTAATAAGCTATGTGCAGATTGAAATCCTCTTGAACTGGAATTAATACTTATTAGCCAGACTTCCACATTATCTCTTCAACTGAAAACTCTCTAATTATAGGAAATCAGATATAAATGCTCACAAACAGGGTAGCCTTAACTGGTGAACTTGACTTGACCAGACTCATGGAGGTAGTTTTTAATTCTTGGATTATTTGAAAATTTTTTTCTTTTTTTGAATTGAAAGTAATACCAACATTTTCAACATGTATTTTTACCAATAATTTCTTACATTTACATATTTTGCCATATTTTGTCGAACTTTTATAATTTGCAAGCGACAATCATCTTTCAAAGATATGTTTCTTATCACAAGAGACTGTTTTGTCGGGAGCACTTTTGCATCAAAATGAATTCATAAGTTCTAAAGAGATAAATTTCTGAAAATAGATCTTTACTAGCTGAATGCTGACAGACACTTACCCGAAGCGCTACACTCAGCACTGTCCAAGTCCCCAAGCACCACCTAGGCACTAGAAATTCTGTACCTCGTTTCTTCCCCATGTTTTGTATTCAGATGACATTTTTCAAAGTCTTCCTGTATGCAAATACTTTCCCTGGAAAGATATTGTACCTCTGGGAGTGCAGGTGATTTTTGCGGGTTCTTTATTGGTGATAAGAACCTGAGAAACAGATGATTAAATATGAGAGGCCTTCCTCCATGACTATTGTGTCAGTGTTCTAGACCTTTCTGTCTATTGTTAAAGGGGTATCTTAAAATAACTCACGGTCTAAATGTTCAATAACAATATTAACATTACAGCTAGGCTGTGCTCAGCATTTTTGCCCTGTGGAGTGATTATGAAGAAAGAAAACACTGCTACCCAAATCTGCATCTCCTAAACCACATTTTCAGCTTGTATAACAGAAGGTATGTAATTTATTATTACTTTTTAAGTATCCTTTCCAGTATACTGTGGTCCCAGTGTAACCATGATTTATAACATATCCCAGGTTTTCTGAAACATTTGGCTTAAATTGAAGTGCAGCTTGAGGTGGTCATTTGGCTTAAGAAGACTATTTATGCTAATATGTAATTAATTATTTTAGCATCCCCAGGCATATTTCCAGGTATTCTGAAGGAGAGAGAAACCTTCTTTATTATTAAAAAAAAGAAGAAAAGGAAAAAAGACTATAAAATCAAGGTTAATATTAATGTTAAAGATGTTACATGTTGAGAAGGTGCAAGGTTAGAGTGATAACTTTTTGATTATGTTCACATTAATTGGTTTAATTAATGGCTACCCCCTACAACACTCTCCCCATAGAGAAGCAGTACAACTATTTAGGGACAAACTGCCCAAACATGTTTGCATGACCATCAGGAGACTGAAAACCCAGAAATCCGCCCACTGTTCCCTCTGCATCCACAGAAAGAAAAAGAAAGCAAAGCAGGTCCCACTAAGTCTGCTATAAGATGGATTATACCCACTTTTGAGTCTACCAGTAATGCCAAGGCTGGATTTACAAGGTCAATGATACACTGGCTACGTCCAAGCATTAAGTGTGAAAATGTTGAAATTTTAGCAAACCTTGCTTAGTGAAAAAAACCCCAAACTTGTTTTTTCAGGAGAGTTAAAAAAAAAATCTCTACATAATTTATTTTGTAGTTCCTTGCCAAATTTATTCTTTTTTTGTACAACCACTATAGCTGATATACAAGAATTATTTACAGATGGATTTTTTTATTTACTTATTTAGAGACTGAGTGTTTGCATTTTGTTTCATATTGAAATCTAAACAAGAGAATGTCTTGAGTATAGTATATCTGTTAAATGTAAAGAAAAGCTGGAAAGTTACTTTAAGAAAGCTTTTATTTATATGCACCATTTATGTAATTATTTATGAATGGACAATATTGAAACAAAGTGCATTAAAAAGAACCATTGCCCTGGATATCTTCTGCTCTTGAAATATTTCCAGTGTCATTAGAAAGCTGACTTCTCTCCAAGACTGGTTTTCTTTTGTGATCTTTTAAAAACTACAAAGTGTAGTAAAAGTCAGTAATGTTTGGAGATTTTCAGAATCCACTTAATTATTCAGAGAACAATTGTTTCAAAAATGTTTAGATTTTATCAAGTCTGCACTAATAATATCTAGCTCGAGTCAGTACTTTGTCTATCTCTTACTAATGCCATCCAAACCACTAAAGCATCCCAAAGGGAGAAGAGCTGGAAGAATTCAAAACTGTCATGAAGCAATTATTGCTGGGCAGACTGCTTCATATCCATGTGTTCAGCACATCTATTTCAATTTGTTTCTGGCAAGAAGGAATATAAAATTAAGGATTCACACAGAGGAAGAAACAGGAATAATATTCAATGAATTCAAAGTAGGCAATAAACCAATTTATCCAACAGTACAACTACAGATACTTTCAACTGAATGTAATTATTTCAGAGCATCTGGAGGAAAATTCTCCGGGCAAGAGGGATTTCTAATATTTAATACAGGTAATTGTTTAAATCTATGTGTAACTTGACTTCTGGGAGTACACATGTACATTAGGAAAATTATATATCTGCCTGATAAATTAATGTATTTGGGTAAAGTTTTTTCCATTTGTTTCAGTTCTGAATGGAAATGGATATAAACCCATTCAACTATAATACAAATGTCATAGATTTTCAGCTTTAAAAAGTGCTATATTTTTGTTTGGTTTGAGGTTGGGTTTTTGGCTGATTGGTTTGTTGGTTGTTTTGTTTATGGGCGTTTTCTGTTTGTTTTTTTCTTGAGGAAGATTGACTTTCAAATACTTATAGATGAAAACCGATTAGGTAAAAAACACAAACCTGTGTGCTTGCTGCTGAGCTGTTCTGTACAGATGCAATCAGAGGAGGCTGCTGCGGGCTGGCCACCCAGTCAGAGCATGAATAGCCCCAGCCAAGCCTCCTGTTTGTGCCAGGTTTGTAATGGGGACAGGAGTCCATCCACACTACAAAAATTGTACAGGTAAGGAGAGACAGATGAACAATCAAAATGTTCAGAGCTTCAGGTCTTCAAAATTATCCCGAATGATGGGTTCAATTTTGCCTGAGCATTGAAAGCACCTTTACAGGTAGTCTGAACAGTAAAATTGCCTTAGAGCCTTGAATACAGGCCACTGTTTTCAAAGCAATTGGTGAATAAAATACAGGCATTGCAGGCTAAAGTGGACAGATTTCCAAAAGAAGGCCCTGTAACAGAGCAAAAATAACAAATTGAATCTTTTCAGCTGGAAGATGTATTCATCTACAAAAAAGCCCAGCATTACGTGCAAAATTTCTAGACTCCAACGTGCAAAGATCTCTCCCATGACACATGTAATTCCTGCATTTCCAGCACAGCACACCCCACTCAGTACCCTTGAATGTATTGGAAAAGTTTGGTACAGGCTAACTATATTTTAAGTACTGTTCAAACAATTTATCAATACTAATCTCTGAATTCCACTGCCCAGTAATGTTCCTGATTACTGTTGATTTGGCTGGCTGTCCAAGAATCCAGATGAGAAAACAGCTTCTTGAAACATTTCTTCTCAGTGCATGAGAGGGTTTTTTATCGTCTCTCAGACTTATAGAGACACTAGGGAAAGATCATGATGGCCAATCAATGTAACAAGAAGAAATGAAGTGTCAGCATATGCAGAAGTAAAGCAAAGTCCCTCGATGAGAAGGAAATCCTCTTTCAAGTAAACACGTTCTTGTGACCACATCTGGGGCTAAATAAAGTGAAATAATAGCTTGGAAAAAGGGAAATTACTGACAAGTGAAGCAAGTTTGGTTCAAAAATATTTTAGATTAATAGAATCTTCAGAAATTATTTTAAGTTTTTGCAATCAGTATGACTGTTCTCATATCCTGATGCCAAAGAGTAGGATGTACTTTTCTGTCAGACCTCTCCAGGAACAAGAGATTTCAGCTCTTGAAATTACTGAACAAAGATACTAGACTTAGTGCTTTTAAGCAATCCTCTTGGTGATTCATCCATTTGAACCAGAACATGATACATGCTTTACATTTAGACATATACTCTAGCTCTGTTGTTTCCCTGCAATTCATTGCTAGATGGTTTTGTGGTTGTTTTGGGTTTTTTTCTTTTTTTTCCCCCCAGTACATGTGCTTGTACACTCACTCTCTGCCATATCATGGAGTGAGTACTGATATTTCATAAGCAGTACCTTAATTTTTCCAAGCAGCCTGTTGTGATTAGAAAGAATGGTGGTGGAGTTGACGGGACATGGATTCTGAATGGAGCTCAGAACAGAACCAAACAGATTATGAATTTTCACATTACTTGTGCTTTTGCAATAGAGGCCTTGATGCACGACTAGTGAGCTACAGTGGGAGGGCTTTCTCATAGTATTCTAGAAAATTCGTGGCATGTAGAATGACACTTCATAGGAGAAACTAGGGTAAGAGATGAATTCCCTTAGGGAATAAACAAGTTCCTAAGGCCTTTCTGTGCATCTCAACTATGGAACCACTGGTCTGGCAGAATAGCAAAAGCACTCATCTCCTGAGTGTGGACACGTATGTGATTCAGTTGCCTGCCTACATTTAGTAAGGGCTGTTTCAGGCCCTGCCAGGTAACCTGCTTAGCTACTTACTGTCAGTCGAGAGGAATGGTGACTTGCTGGGGGATCTGTGTTGTACCTATTGGCCTCCAATCTTGGATACTCTTGTATACCTTGGAAGATGTTATGCACTTATCAGTACAGACATGGAAGAATCCCACTGTTTTTGTCTTCCACTCTGGTATCAATCAAAATTGGTTTGGGTTGTCATCTTGACACTGCATGGTCCATATCTGCTTACCAATATTTAGAGGTATCATAGATATTCTTGTCCTTTGACATGATCCGTTTATAATTAGGCCTGCTCTTTGCCTGTGGACAAATCAATTTCTTTGAATGACAACTTGAAATTGAAAGAAAGCCGTGTCTCATCCAGATGAATATCCAAAGAAACATTTATCAGCAGCAAAATGTTTCTAAATTTCTTCCAAGTCTATCAGATCCAATATCTGTCAGGAAGAATGTGCAGTTCTGGTGATTGTCTGATGGCTGCTGTAGTTGGCTTTCATAAATGGGAGTATAATTGATGTTGATGGAGTCTTTGAAAAGTCATGAAAGAAAATAATATGCTGGTTGTCTGAAAGTACTAAGGTGGGTTCCTATTTTTCTTCATTTTTCAGATTGTTTCATAATTTGAAGATACTTGTATTTATATGGAAGCGTGTACAAAAAGACTGACTATCTAATGTTTCATACATAACAAAGCCATTCTCTTTCATATCTTTTTAGCTCATATTTTTCTCATCCTTGGACTGCAATATATGCATATAATTTTCCATGTCTATATTTTATGATCAGTTGCTATAAATCACACACCACACAGTTACAGTTGTTCACTGACATTACTTAGAAACTCGGGTTTTGTTGCCACTTCCTAAGTGTGACTATAGAATGAAAAATGACATTATCATGTACATATGTTACTGACATCTGGGTTTTATCCCAATACTATTACCTGTTAAATAATTTTTTTTCTCTACAGCTATATTGTGTGTAGTTAACACAAAAGTACATGAAGACATAATTTTAGGCACAAAAATCAGGGACTGATCATTCCATCTGTAACTGAAATGAATCCTTTCCAAAAAGTCTGAAAAGAATTATATATTTGAAAAAAGTAATTTCATTTTAGTGTTAATCAAAATAAACTGATAATTAACAGAATTAGCACTGACTGTTTCTACCAGAAAAAATTCCAAGAACTGTAAAGACCTGCATCTTGGTCATAATGACCTTCAATCAAAGTGACTTTCAGTTGCAGAGAACTGGATAATGGATGCTAGTGCATCAGTCCAGCTCCACAATTCCTACAGCACATTAATGCTGCATTCATCTCCTTCTGCAGGTTGTACCTTTCAGAACATAAAAAGAACATTTCTTTTGCAGGTCTTTTCAATCTCCTTGTTTTCATGAGAACGTGTCTAGTTTTAAACCATCCTATTTCATGAAAGTTCAGAACATATGTTGTAACGACAAGACTGCAGTCTTTAATCTAGACTTCATTACACATTCTTTGATAGCTTTATTACTCTTTTGAATTTTATACCTGCACAAGGAACATCTGTTTCTACTTTTCTTTTTTTTTAAAGTACATTGTGATACATCTATTACAGTAACTGATGTACTTCCTGCTTTCTTCCTCTATACTGCATGTAAGAATAGTGTGTGCATCAAAAACAGTGGCTAGTAGGACTATTAGGAGCAAAGTGAGCATCTCGTTTAATTTCTGCTCCAATTGCTTTTGCATACAGGTCAGACCTGTGTTTATAGTATTTTCTTCAATATTTCCTCTAAATTTAATCTCTGCAGGGGGTGAAACTTATTTAATTTTCCACTGTCTTGCTCACTATTTTACTAGAATCATGCTGATTTTAAGTGTATATGACATTTCAAGTTCAACGGAATGCCCTTATTAAGATATCCAAATTCACATATTTATTAAAACTGAGTAAAAATTTATTTCTTGAATACTTATCAAATAAGATTGTGTATCCTGAATTATAATTCCAGGATAGAAATGCGTATCTTGAAAGGAGCTTAATGTTTTCTGCCGTCAGATATTCAGTGGTGTTGGCACTGGTGTCATCTGTAATAATGGCTTTCTGGACTCGTCATTAAAGATGGCAAGATTCCTGCTTGCCAGAATTATTTATTATAATAATTATTATTAATTATAATTATTATTATTTATTTAAGTATAAATAACCCTGTTATTATATAAATAACAGTATAAATAACTTAAAAATCTCAGCATATTTACTGTAGAATGAAGTAAAATTCAACTATTTATTTGTAAATATTCAGAAAAAAATATTTGAATAGGCGTGAAAGAGACACCCGTAAAGATACACGTTGGTTCCCAAACATTTGAACCTTTTTCATTTACATCTTCTCTCATGGGATCATTAGTCACATTTGGTTATGAAAATGTTTCACTAGCTAAAGAAATGGACATTTAGTGACTTGCAAGGATATTTTTTTTCATTTCCTCACTGCAAATCTGTAACTATGCCCAGTTACATAATTTTGAGTACGCTTATGTTGTAGAAAAGTTATTTTCTTCCTCAATATTTCTGAAGAAAGCACTTCTTTGGTTCTCCTTGCTATGATTAAACTCCTCCTGCATCATTACAGTCAGGTAACTGACCTTGCTTCCTGTTTAACATGGGCACAAGTTCAAAATTTCCTCTATATTTTTTCCCACAATTGCTATTCTTATAGCACTGTCAAAGAAAATAAGGGTGGCCTTCCCTTTGTGACAGAGTGGCATCAGACAACCTAAATTTGTGACAGAAAAAAAATCTGGTTCAAATGCAGTGGAAACAAATATCATGTAGAGAAGGGAATTCACTGGTTGAATTTGCTTATACCAAGACTATGAGACTAGGGAAGGAAGAGCTTAGAACAAGAAGAAAATATAGGGAAGACTGGAAACTTTGTCTGGAAAAGGGCATTCCGTTCTAAAGAAGAAAGTGACAAAGGGGATGCTGAGACTGACAGGAAAATCAGATTTGTGAATGAAGAAAGTAGCTGAGCTAAGCAAACAATGATAGAGTGGAATCTGATGAAAAATAGATCAGCTGGTGAAGCAAATTGACCTTGACTTGAAGCTAGAAGGAAAAGGTGAAAGAATGAGAACAAGATGGAAACTAAAAGCGTAGTACTTTAAAAAATAGTTACTTTTTTAAAACTGCATAAAACCTTTGAGAAGAGAGACCATTAAAGATCAGTTACCATTGAGTTAAATAAGTACCAAAACCTACAGTAAGAAGGAGACTTATATTGTGGAATTGGGAGACACAGTGGAATTGTATAACAGCTGCTTTAGAAAATTTGTTTATTCATTCTCATTTTATCTTTTAGTTAAAACAGCAGAGTTTTGGCAGACCCACTTCAAGACCCACTGATTGTCATTTTAACTATGTGTATGAAAAATAAGGGAAAAAAGCAACAGGATTTCTTTTTGTTCTGGAGTGGTTTCTTCAACTTTTTTTTTGAGACAGAAAAAAATGAGAGAAAAATGCAAAATGCATAAAACCAAAAGTGTTAGAGCATTAATATCTGACTGAAAAGTCAACTAGTTAAAAAAATTAAAAGTAATAATCAAAGTCACTTCTACTGAATTGATTTGTACTTTTTATTACATCTTTATTTCTAATAAAACACTGTGAGGGAGTGTTTTAGGCGACTGAAAGTAGAAGATTTGTAATTCTGAATTGTCAGAATGGTCTTTGACTAATGGTCTTTCCAAACCCATTTCCACTCACAGGCTTTAAGATATTATGAAGCAGAGACATGTAAGCAAATAGTCACTTTGGGTCTAGTCACCCTGTCTTGGAGGGAAAGAGGGCTTAAATTTTTCTGTCCAGTTGGCTTTAATGCTGTTTAAGAGTCCCATGGCCATTTAGTTTACAGATATAGACAAATTCTTACTATCTAACCCAAGAGATTTTTAAGTTCAAATTCGCATGCTGCTCTTTTTCTCTCTACACAAATTCAGTTAAAATTGTGCATTGCAAGGATAAGTAATATTACCAATCCTAAATAAGTAATCGCTTGTATATACAACTCACCACAAAGGTGTTTCTAGAGTTTTCAATTCTAATAAATAATTCAAGTTTATTTTTAATGATGAAACATGCTCTGAAATTAAAGAAAACTGTATTTACATCAGTACCGATCCGAGTAGCTTGTCAGATATGCCTGCCAAGTAGGAAAAATACTGAAGACTTAGATGTCGGATCAGATTTGAAATTTGGAAGTTCCTTTATCGCCCTAAAAATAAATCTCCTCCTCTGTTATGTGCCTTCTGTAACAGTTCCTTATGTGCCATTGTAAGGTGACAATTAATGTCACCGATCTGCCTGAAAAAAATGCACCCAGTTTGAATGCTTGTAATAGTGACAGAAAGCATGGATTAGACATTGTCTGCCAACAGCAGAAATTGGACAAGAGCCTTTTTCTAAACTCAGTGAGGAGGAATAATTGCTCATTGCTATCCAACTGAGTCTGTTACTTTAGGAGAAAAGAAATCTAAGAATAGGTTTTTAAAATACGCAGTAACTCTCCCCTGCAGACACAACAGACTTGAGGCAACTAAATGTCTTTAAAAATCTGGCTGAATACTCAAGAGGGACAAAAAAGTAAGTAGGGCAATCTGTCTACTATGAGAATATTCTTGTGTTTAAAAAAATTCCAGATTTATATTTTTTTCTTTACTGTGTTATGAAAAAATATAAAGGTTTTGGGGCCAAAGCCAATTGTAGGGGCCAAGGGCTGGCCCTGCCCAATCACAACAACCCAATCCAATGCTGCAGGTTTTGGACAGAGAGACTGGGAAGCAGCCCAGCAGAAAAGGACTTGGGGGTGTTGGTTGACAGCCACTGAACACGAGCCAGTGTGTGGCCAAGAAGGCCAGTGGCATCCTGGCTTGTATGAGAAATAGTGTGGCCAGCAGAACCAGGGCAGTGATTCTTCCCCTGTACTCAGCAATGGTGTGGCCACACCTCAAGTTCTGTGTCCAGTTTTGGATCCCCACCTCAAGGACAGTGAAGTGCTGGAGTGTGTCCAAAGAAGGGCAACAGAACTGGTGAAGGGTCTGGAGGGTAAGTCCTATAACAAGCACCTGAAGGAGTTGGGGTTGCTCAGCATGAAGAAAAGGAGTCTCAGGGGAGACCCTATCACTCTCTACAACTGCCTGAAAAGAGGTGGTAGCCAGACAGGGGTCGTCCTCTTGTCCCAACTCATGACAGAACCAGAAGACATAAATCTTAAACTGGGTCAGGGGAGGTTCAGGTGGGGCATCAGAAGGAATTTCTTCACATTAAGGGTTGCTAAGCTTCGGAACCAACTGCTCAGGGTGGGGTGGAATCACCATCCCTGGACCTATCCAAGGAACAATTGGCACTTAATGCTATGGTGTCATTGACAAGGTGGTGATCAGGCAAAGGCTGGATTTGATGACCATAGATGTCTTTTACAAATTAAATGATTTTGTGATTAACTAAAAGGAAGTTATAGTGAGAGGGATGTCAGCCTCCCCTCTTCAGTTAGAAGTGCTAGGACAAGAGAAAACGGCCTCCAGTTGCACCAGGTGGTTGAGATTGGATACTAGAAAATATTTCTTCACAGAAAGGGTTGTCAAGCATTGGAAGAGGTTGCCCAGGGAAGTGGCTGAGTCAGCATCCGTGGGGGTATCCAAGGGACATGTAGATGCGTTTCCATGAGACATGGTTTAGTGGTGACTTGGCACTGCTGGGTTAACGGGACTCAATTAATTTAATAGTCTTCTCCAACATAAATGATTCTATGATTCTTTGTTCTTTGATTCTATGCTTTTGTTCTTGTTTTTACCACAAAAATGTAGCAAGGCCATAAATGCCAGAACAAATATAAATAGATAGATTATTTGAAAAGAGGTAAAGCCAAGTTCAATTATCTGCCCTAAGTACAACAGAGACTTGAATATTAGCATCCATCAGACTCTACAGAGCCCTAATCTGTCAGATTTTGTTCCAATTTCTGTTTTTCTTCTAAACCATTATGAAAATTCCAGTGGTACAATTTCTATCATATTTTCAACTATATCATTTACCATGGAAAATATCTTTATCACAACCAAGGCAACATGGCAAATCTTAAAACACTCTTCTCAGAAAGCAATAGGGATGCTAAATTTAGATTTCCCAAAAACTTATCTGAGGTGTCACCTTCCATAAATAGATCACCTAGTTTCTGATATTGATTACAGCCCAAGGAGCGCTTAATTTCTTAAGTTAATTTAAAATAAAATTAAAAGAAATGTTTGCATTATGTATTTCAGAATTTGAAAAATGTGTTTCATGCCCACTTTACTTGGCTTATGGGTTTTACATTGCTCTTCAAAAGTAGTGGCATGAACCCTGCCTCAACATAGAAAAAAGTTAGTTCTCATATGTGAACTATTATTTCCCCTGGTCACACTGAGTGATATTTTTACAGAAAGAAAGGTAATAATTTTTCATCTTCCTAACTGGTCAGCCTGTCCTGTAAACAAATAATAGGCTGAAATATCAGCATATTTAGGAGAAACTAGATTATGATTTCATTTCCCTCAGGAACGGAGTGGAAAAACAGTCAACATGAGCAATTCTATTGCCACTTAACCTCACAGAGGAACAGATTCCTATGGCTACAGCACCTTAACATTAGTGAAGAAATTACAGGGACTAGTTCTCATAGTCTTTCTATTTCTAAGCAGGTCCATAATTGGAAAAAAATCCTAGTAAAAATTGATAAAATTTTAAAGAAAGCAGATATTAAATCTAAGTAATGGAATAAAAAACATTTTAATGCAGAGATTTAAAACAATTACAACAACAAAATAAAACTACAAACTACAGAGCAACAGTAGATAGGTGTGATGATATTCCTAAGACTAGACCCTTAACACAGAACTGAGAAACAGGAAGGCATCTTTCATTATCATCCACCAAGGCGAGATAATCAACATAGCATTCTTCTCCATGGCTTTAGAATGATGGAATCATACTTTGTCACATCTCTAACACGACAGGAACGAGAAAAAGACAAAAATTATCCCCGATGGAGAATTGGAAAAAAATGCTGCACAAATTTCCTTTTTCCGTACTCTAGTCCAACTTCATGGAACAGTAATAATAAGTGTTCAAAAATTTAGTGTGATTTGATGTATTACTCTCAGTAATACAACTTCATCGCTTGTGAGAATGAAGAGTACACAGAACTTTCATGGAAGGAAACATGTTCACTTATCATGAAGGTTTCCCTAAGTTTGTGTTCATCAGAAGATGAAATAAAAGGCTATAGGAGAAATAGGAGACTGGAAGAACTCCTAATGTAATCTTTTTACGCACATTGTAGCTAAAATACTTATTGTTTTCGAAAAGTACATTATCTTTTAAATCAATCTCTTCTATTCTTTTCTGAAAGTCTAAAATACTTTTCAATCTGTCCCAGTCATATCCTTGAATGGGGGAATTTTAACTATTTATCAAACATTTCAAGGTGTTGCTGCCAACTTTCTCTGCTCTTTTACTGAGGGTACTCTTCAAAAGTATGGCTAAACACAATTCTGTGATATTGGAGACAAAAATATTCAAAATACAAATAAAAGCAGGTTTTTATATTTTGAAGCTGCAAAGAGTTTCTATGATTTTCTGTTTTATAAATCTTGTTCCTAGGCATATGAAAGTTACATTTATTCTCAATTTTACCCATCCAGAAGAATCAGATTTGTATGTGGAAATTTAAAGCAAAATATTGCCAGTTAAAGTGAACTACATTTTTTCCAGGTAAATTTAGACATCTGTATGAAAGAAAAGTGTTTATATTGATTGCAGTGCTACAAGAAGCAGAATATTAGGTGGCAAATCTACTCAATATTGGTCAAGAGAATATCTCATTTGAGACTAAAAGATTTATTAATTTCACTTTGTTGTACATTATTTTCTGAAATTTTGTGATTCAAAATGCCAAGCAAGATCCATCTCTAAGGCTGTCTGCCTCTTCATAGGTGCAAGTACTTCTTGTGAGGCCCTTAGTATTCTTCAAATTTTTATTCAGCAGAGGAAGGTGAATTAAAAAAAATACACAGATTTAATAAAAAGAATCCTCTCTCTTGGAAATTTTTTATACCTATCTAGCTACTTATCTTATATGCACATAAATATGTATGTATATACATACATGTGTGCATGTATATGTAGCTATGTACATGCATTTATGTATATTTCTAGATACATATATATTTATATACATGGCATTTAATCTTTATGTTTAATTTGTGTTTTTTTCAACAAAGCTACACAATTCTATGAGCTATTTTTCATTTGAAAAATATTTTATTCTTTTTATGTTTGGTTGGGTTTTTTTTTTCTTTAATCTGTGTACAAGAACATGAATGAAATGTCTCTGTACTCATTGCAACATTTCAGATACTTAGAAAATATGTGCTCTGGCAGCCAAGATGGAAAACCACATCCTGGGGTGCATCAAACACAGCATGACCAGATGGTCAAAAGAAGTGATCATCCCTCTGTATTCAATATCGATGTGGTCTCACCTGGAGTGCCAGTGCAGGGCCCCACTCTCTAAAAAGAATGTGAAGGTCCTTGAAAGTGTCCAGAGGAAGTTAGCAAAACTGGTGAAAGGGCTGGAAACAATGTCCTGTGAGAACTAGCTGAGAAGTTTGGGCTTGTACAGTTTGGACAGAAGGAGGTTGAGCAGTGACCTTATTGCTGTCTACAGCTTCCTGAGGAGGGGAAGTGGAGAAAGAAGTGCTGATGATCCATGTAGGTCCCTTCCAAGTGAAGTAGTTTATTCTAAAAATATTTTTTGAGTTTGAGGTATAGGAATTCAAAGCACAGCATGAATTCTTACTAAGTCTGTACAAAACTTGGCAGGAGAGATTTTCTGAATTTTTAGTCTCCCTTTTTCCTCTTCATAAGAAGTTTAATGTTTTAAAGTCCAAATTTTGCTGTGAGTTTTATAACTACCTAAAAACAATTCTTCATGAGCGTGATAAATGCTTTCCCTGAGTTAATTTCACCAAGTTTTGCTCTCCAGAATATATTTCTTTCCCCCCCCGGAAAATCAATCTCTTGTTTTCAAGATATATGCTTCTTTAATAGGCCGAACAAAACGTTTTGCTTAATTTGAACTTCCACCAAAGATGCATGGTTTCCAAAATTTTGTTTAACCTATGCCCAATTTTTTAGTCAAAACTCAATTTTAATTGATTTTTAGTTTGGTTTAAAATATGTTTCTATCTTGAACACTTGTGAATGTAATGAAGTTTTTATTGAAAAAAAAAATACAACAACAGACCAGAATTAGACAAAGAAAACATGTTGGTTGAGAAGACTAGCAATTTGGGCATCATTTCAGAAAAGCACTTAAATGTGTGTTTAAAAGGAAAGTAGCTTCATTCGAGGCAGACAGTAGACAGTGCATGAGACAATGTAGAAGACTGTCTCAAAAAGTAAAAGATCCCAAGACACTTAGAGTTTGGCAAGACAAGAAAGCCTCAAAAATCAAGCAGAGGGAAATTGACCAAGACTGCATAAGCAGTGTTTGGACAACTAAGTTATATGGAAAGTTTTAATTCAGCTTGCAAGATGCTTCAAAGTTTATAAAAAAAAAATGTGTCAGGATGTACTAGATGTGGTTATCCTTGTGTAGCCCTACTAGCTGGAGAGATTACTAGACAATAAGGCAATCTAAAAAATTATTATCAATTGAATAGAAAGCAAAGGTTCAATCTTCCTGCTGGAAAAGAGGTTTTAGATGCAAAACGTAGTAAGAAGAAACAGAAACAAAACCTAGCAAACAAACAAAACAGCAACAAAAAAGTATATCCTCTCACAAAACATACATGCCATAGGTTCTGTGAACTTTCTTGAATTATTTAAGTTCGAGAAGCAGTTGGGTAAAACTACTACAGGAAAGTCCAGCCGGAACAATTTAAAAAAGCCTCAGCTTATTTGCTCTAACTTCAGAATTTAGTGTTGTTTTAGGCACCCTAAAACTTTCAGGTGGATGTTAAACCTGAAAGACACCTTTTTATTTTTTTTTTTGATCAGAGCTGGTGAGATAATCTTGGGTACTTCAAGTGACACCAGGCATTCATGCTTATGCATCAGATGTTTACTTGAGCATGAACTGAATCTCTCTTGAGGTTCTATTGACTGTCTGGGCTAGACAGTTCATTAACTATATTTCAGTGCATTACCCATAATTAAAGCTTAGACAAGTAGCTCACAGCTAAGCAGTTGCATGGAGACATTCAAATGAAAGTGTATTAATGTTTTGCTAACTACTGAAAGCAACTGCCTCTGAATCAAGAAAGCCCTGAGTTGGAGACTGACAAGAACAGGGAAAATATTCCAGGAAATGATCAATGACTTTTTAGCCTTGTTGTTTTTGTAAATCCTTCTCTTTAAGCAGCTACTATTAGTCAATGGGGACAGATGACAAGTAAAGTAGATGAGGTTGAGGGACCCTGAACTGACTCAGAACAGCAATAAAAATGCCCTTGTGTTGTTCTCTGGAAACACAGTGTTGTGTACAGTTAGGAGTTAAGGGCAAGTCAGCTTAGAAAAAAAAAAGATTATCAAGAAATCCAGTGAAATCCAAGTGAGATCAGTAGAGAAGAAAAGGTTTTAATGTCTGCTGTATGAAACAAACTTTTTCTTCTGAAAGGACTGGATGTTTGCTAAAATAAAGATCTTGCTTACTTCAGGTAGTACCTTGAATTGTGTAATCTGCTTTATATGAAGACACTAACACATGCCAAATATCAAGGTACTATTAAGTCTGAATAGCTGAAACAGATTATTTTCCCCATTCTGTGGCATCAGTTACCCCTATACTGAAGACTTTTGCATCTTTATCTCACTTCCCTTGCCTGATCTAGCAATCTTCCTTACTCTCTCACACTTTGCATGATCACCCCAACTCTGTAGCAGCAGTTTACACAGACCAAAAGTGCAGCATTGATCACTGACACAGCAACCTGTCCTCAGTAATGGCCAGCACGCTCCACCATAGGGTTTCAATCCACATTTCCAGACAGAACCTAGGAGTCATTTGAATGAGACAATACAATGCAGGCTGTTTGCAACACAAGGGATGATTAACACATTTTAATTCTAGGAGTGAAAAGAAGGAGGAGTTTGCTCATCTGTCTTTACAATTCCTTGATATTTATCTTCTAATCATGCCTGTCAAGTTTAATTTACTAAAACAGATGTAACCGAGCGGGTTTTTTGGTTATTGGTTTTGGGGTTTTTGCACTTTTTTTTTTTTACCCCAGAAATTGTTTACAGCACTCCTGCAAAGCTCCAAGCCACCAGAATACCACAACACTATCCTTTTTTTACAGTTTTATTATCCTCTTCTCTCTTACCTTTGTGCTTTCCTTGTGCTTATTTTCGCCTTTATATTTTAACTACCATTTGTGGCTGACCCTACCATGACTTTCAGGTGGTTAGTGTTCACATAAAACCTTACCATGTTTTTTGTGAAGCAGGTAGTTAAAGGCATTGATCCTACAGATTCTGTTACTGTAATCCTCTCCCTGTACAAACGTAGCCAGTTTTCAGGAACAGCTGCATCACAGTGGAGTACAAAGACAAAATATTTCCTGTAAATAATGCATGGATTTTTAGAAAAGTGTGTACCAAGAAAAATTATAGCCTTATCTGCAAAAGTATAAAAACCCCAAAAACTTTGGGGAAGCAACATATTTTTATTCTTCTCTCAAAAATTCCCTAATCCACTGATGTCCACTGGAATGAAGATCAAATAAATTCATGCAGTTATGTATTACAATGCCAAAATGTACATTGGGTTCTATGCACTAATATGTATGTTACAGCTATAAATCTGATCATTAATCTGTTAAACAGACTGCCATTGTCTGTGAATATTTACATTTTTGCAATCACCATTACCCTATTTGATAGTAGCAAAGAAACCTTTACATGTCCAACAAGACTTAAAATGCATATAATGAGTTAAAGTCTTAAAAACCTGACAAATGGAAAGAATTTCTGAATTTGCTACTAATGACACTCTCATAAGTCACAAGTTGTTCTCTCAAGAAACACAAATTTGTGACGGCAAGTTATAAGATAACTGTATTTAAATCCACACTAAGTAACCTATTGTGCATTCATTTCATTTTTTAATAAATTTTCTTTCAAAAGTTCTCAACAACATGCAATAATTTCTATGGCTTTCTGTACCCTAAAGGACAAATGTTAACAGGATCAATCCTTTTTTCCTCTGCTTTTGCCAATAGTTAAACTACAGTTAGTTTTTAATTCAGCAGCATCTCCAAGTCCATTAGTAAAGTAAACCAAGCAAAGTAAAAAAAAAAGCAGACAAAACTTAAATTCTGAGAAAATGCTTGCGAGTTGAATTTCATTTACACTACTGGAACAATTATTTTCCATGAGAAATTATGTAGTTGGTTTAGTGAAGTACATTTTAGATCCACAGGGAACATGCATCACTTTAACAAAATCAAACATTTTCAGTGAGGCTTAGTATTTCTTTGTGAAAGTCATATTATGGAAAAGTAGATTTCAAAAAAAGTGTAGAAAAAGAACAAAGTGGTATTTCCTCTAGACAATATCAAGTCCCAAATAAAATAACAGGAAATTTAAATGTAAGAAACATTGATCTAATTTTTTTTTAATATCATTGGCACAGCTGACATATAGGCAGTATGCAATCTTTTTCTACCTACAAAGTCAACAGATGAACCAGACCTAAAATGAGCTGGACATGAATTTCAAAGGAAATAGAAAGCTGTAATTTGTAACAAGGTTTAGCAGTTTTTCTTTTTTTTTAACTGCAAAATATAAATAGGCAAAATATAGAGAGTTACAGATGAAATTACATTAATTAATTTTTCATATATTAGTTTACATAGAGATATGGATGTTAATCAAACAAAAAAGACTTTGGAGATTAAAGTAATCAGTGAAAATTGCTGATATGTTTGCATATGCCAAATTTACAGAGTGTGATAAACCTATTGTATTTGATAAGAAAAAGAAATATTTAAATTATATAAATATCCTCAATTTTAAAATAGATTCTTTAAACTTTTTAACGGACAATAAACCTTATTTGTGAATATACTGCAAGTTATTTTTCCTATGTGCTGTACTGGTGTCCTATTCAGTATGGGACATAAGGACATTTTAGAAACAACAACGGTCTGAACCTTCAAACAGAACTGTCTAGAAATATATGGACAAAATGGATAAAATATTTAGAAGAGATTAAAATTTAATTCCCCCTGAAAGCTGCAGGAAATTACTACACCCAGAAAAAAATTACACGTAAAAAACATTATGTAATTATCATCTCATCATCAGATACATAGAGGGGACTTCATTCCTACAATTCCCATGTATGTGTCAATACTACCTGCAGAATGCACAGAGGTACAGACATGCCACTAGAAGGAATTCTGGGCTGTACTGCTTCTGCACAAATTTCTTTGGTGGGGATATATAAAATTACTCATACTTTGTCTCCCATATGAATGAAAAGAAAGAGCTGTTTAATGAGGGGCTTTGGCACCCTTTTTCTTTTTTGTTAATGAAAAATTGTTTCCAGAACACAGTTTTATTCCATGTGTCACTGCTGGACAATTTATCAAGGTGTTAAGGTAAAGTCCTTCCTTCTGACAAAAGAGCAATAATTCAACACTTCTATCAAAAGAGATAAAATACACAAACATTTACGTCAATGCATTATATACAGTAAAGCAGCTTGATCAGAACTCTGAAGATGTGTCCATACAATTGAACAAAAGGCCTAGTCCCTGACTACTCATGCTATTTTGTTGCCATCTTGTTGTAAAGCACCCATACCTTCTCAGTGCTTTCTCATGGGCATGTCCCCACAGCACTGACTCCTTCTTCCTTACAGCACAGCCAACAAACTCCAACTCTCCCCTCACCTACCTAACCCACTCTTTTGTAGCACTCATCTCCTTATTGGATACAGCTCTGGCCTGTTAAGGGCAGGCCTGTTCCTAATCTTTGGTGATTAGTGCAGCTGCAACTCCTCAGGGGTGAGACTACCTTCTGCACTATCTTTATTTTCTTATATTCTATCCCTCACACTATTTAATTTCTAACATGGTTTCTGTTAATTGTTTTGGTCTTTGCTAGCTATTATAGTTCCACATGATGCCTGGACATAGCTCCAGTAATAACTTATGGCAGGAATATTTCACTAGAATTTGGGCACAGTCGCCATCTCCTTTGGGTCTAAGAGGATTTAGCCATGTGGATGTGAGCCAAGCTGTACCTGTGACTTTATGTGTTGCTCTTAGCTTGTTTCAATCTTTGAACCCTGAAAGAAAAGAACAGCTAAAAGTAAAATATCTCCTGAGTACATTTGAGTAAAGTTAATGTGCTGGGTCTGGCTGAGATTAAGGTAGCTTTCTTCATGGTAGCCCCTATTTGCTGGGGTTTGGATTCATGACCAAAACAGTGTTGGCCACACTCCAGTGTTTTAAGTATTGCTGATCAGCATCTGCATGGGTTGATGCTTTCCCTGTTTCTCACTGTCCCTAGCAGTGAGTGGGCTAACAGTGGACAAGAGGTTGGTAGGGGACACAGCTGGGTCAACTGACCCCAACTGACCAAAGGGATGTCCCACATGTCAGGGCACTGTGTTCACCAATAAAACTCGATGGATGTAAGGCAGGGGCCTTTTTTCAAGTAGCTATTGCTCAAGAGAACAATTGGATATCAGTCTGCTTGTGGGAGGTGATGAATGATTACCCTTGCATCACTTGCTGTTTTTTGAGGTCCCCCTGACTCCTTCATTCATTTTCATTCCCTTACTAAACTCACAAGTTTTTCTCAGTTTTACCCTTCTGACTCTTTCCTCTATCCCACTGCAAGATGAGTGAGCAGTTGTGTGAGAGCTTTAGCTTCCAGCCAAGGTCAACCCATAACAACTGGTTTTCAAACCCTGCAGTGATAGAGTTGTACAACCTCACTAGCAACCTAGATTAAGGCTGCCTTTTTAGAAAGTTTTGGGTTTTTCCTGATGTTTAGTTTAATTCTTCCTGCTGTAACTTAAAGCCCATCAGTTCTTGCCCTATCCACAGCAAGCATAAGTGCAACTTTATTATTACCTGCTGTAAAGACTTTTTGAAGAAAAATCTGGAGGTTGTTATGAATGAAGTATGACTAGAAATATGTGTTTGAAAAAGAAACTGCACATCACAGAGTTGTAAGAGTGGTCTGTATTGATAATAGATGTCTCATCAGTGAGGAACCTACATACAAGCTCCAGGAGGATGTCAACAAGGTTACAGCATATCATATATATCAATCCTTTTCCTTCTAGCCCACCAGAAAAACTTGGTGTATCAATAAAGAAAAAATATGAAATGGGCAGCAAAGTGGCCTAAGAATTAGGGAAGCTGAGTTAAGCAAGGTTCTGAGAAAAATGACCATCCAGCTGTTGGCTCCTGCAGTGCGTGAAAGATCTGTCAAAAAATGGTTTGTTGCCACCAGATAGAGAAAAACAAAGACAGGACAAGGACTTGTATCCTGTTCTCTTTTGCACATAAGCAATCCTGAACAGACCACTTAGAGAATGACTGCATGTTGAATAAATGAAATTTATGAAAGTAAAAGTGTGAAAAATAAATCTATTGACATACCTTGGGGGGGATGGGGAGGAGGGAGGCAGGGGGGTGGAAGGCACCTTCATTTTCTAGAAGGGTTTTGAATTTGATTACACTAATTTAGTTACAATTCCTCAGTGGGCAACCATAACACATTGGGAAGTCTGTTATTACAGCAATTTCTAGGCTTTCCTTCTCTGACTCTGCGACCCAAATATTTAATTTTTTTTTGCCTTAGGTCCTGTTTTCTAGAGCTTCTTGGTTCCCAGTCTTCCCAAGCCCATCTGGCTCCTGTCCATTCCTAAAATTGCATCTCACTGGGTTCAGAATAGTGAAAATCCAGGTTGATAAAAAAAGTATCTGGATGACTGGACTAAAGGGGCACACCTTACCTGGAGGCTGGTAAGGCAGAGGCTCTGAGCAGAAGTTCAGCTACAGCTTCCTTCCAATCTGAATTATTCTGTTTCTTTGGATCACTGCTCAAAGTAAATAATTGGAGGGAAGTAAGGAAAGTGAAAGCTATTTTGTAAAAGTTTGTGAGGCTTTGTGGATTGTATGTCCCAACAGAGAAACTGTTTCTTCACAATACTACATTAAATGTTGGCAAGAGTTCATTTTGTAGTCCATAATAATCCTCAGGTCCTTTTCTGCAAAACACATTATTTCTTGGTCTGCATTTGTATCACAAGTTTTCCCTACCACCATGCAATCCTTTCCTCCAGCTGACTTGTATTTTACTTAAGCACATTACTAAAAGAGATAATTTTTTTTAATCTTATCTTCCAAAGTATTTTCACACCTAGAGCTTCATAGCATCTGAAAATTTAATAAAGGTATTATTTCTTCCACTATCACAAGTGAAAAATATTGTAGAGCCTTGGGCAGACTTTTCTGATACCACAACAAACATTTTTTCACTCTGACAAAGAGTCACAGTTAATTCTTTCCTAAAATAGTTTTCCACTAATTTCATATCTATATTACAGTTATTTAATCTGGACAGTATTTCCATTGTTTGTTTATGTGATAACTTCTAAAGCAAAGAGGTACAGCAACATCACTCTCCCTCTATCCACACAATGCATTAAAATGTAATAGATGTTTAATTGGAGAGTTCCAGTTTCTGTCCACACCTATATTGTTACCAATTACAGAATGGTAGAGTTCAGTATTTCTGAAAATTCATGCTTTCTCAAGGTATTTAATTGAAGCCTAAATTTCACTATTATTAGCTATGGTAATGATTATTAGAAATTACTGCCTGTTTTTTCAAATTAAAAACAATTTAGCAGTAGAGACTTCTGACACCACTTTAATTAATTTTAACCATCTGAAATTAAACAAAGGCAAATGCAATGTCATACAATTGATAAACTGTGCTTTTCTTAGAGTGAAAAATTTTTGGTATGCAGAGCGGTGAGACTAAAGACAACCAATAATTTCTACTGACACTGTGTTGATATCAGCACACAGAGATAAACTCCACTTATATTAGAGACACACAAAGAAAAGTAAAAATAAAGAAGATAGACTTCTCATAAAGTCATTTAACTGCAGAATCGTTGACTAAAGGTTTGAAACAACTTCCTTGAATTACACTAAATCCCAAATGATTTTCTCAGAGAGTGCAATGTCATATGTTGTTGGTGGTGAGGTCCTTTGTGTCATTTTCCCCAGCTACATTAATATTTCTAGAGATTCAAAGACATTGTGTGTCATAGCACTCGCTCTCCATTAGCTGAGATGCTTGTTAGTACTCAGAAGCAGCTGGAAGAAAGAGCAGGGAGGAGAGTGCTCAGGCTTTTGCTTAACTACCTTTCCACCACTGGGAGTAGTGGCAGAGGAAGGAGAGCTGCTTTGCAATTCACTTTGCTTAAAAAACCCAAAAAAAGCATAATCTTTAAGGAACACACAAAAGATGCTGTAAAGTTAGGTGGTGACTCTGAGCAGGGCCAGAGGTAGTGAGTAAAACTACATCATTACCAATGCAGCTATGCTTCAGAGAGATTGCTGGGGCTTTTTTTAACCTTCTCGAACTTTGGCATAGGAAAGGAACAAGGAAGCCATTTGCTGTTGGATTAAAATAAGGGACAGAAAGAACCTGAGCCTGATTAGCGCCTGGCGATTATTTATTCCCTGGCTTTTCCATCTCTCTTTGATAGGGATGGAAGGACATACGAATATATCCTGGCACTGCATTCCCAGTTACAAATACTACAATAAGCTGACCCTTATCAGTGTCAGTGGCGCATTTTCCCATCTCTCCAGCTCTGCTTCAAGTCACCTGCATCTTACCGGAGCTGTGTCCTACCCTATTCTGTACATACTGTACAGACAGGAAAAGGATATTGGCAGGTGAGGTAAAACTCCTTACCTACTGCCTAAATATATCCAAATGAGAACTTAATGCTTTCAAAAAGGTTTCTGAGGAAACCTACCACAACAAAACAGGATGAAAATGTTGCAGTTTGTGACTAGTGATAACCTATCTTATCTGATAACACAGGATTTCCCATGCTTTTAATGCAGGCTAGGCTTGCCTCTGCAGTAATAAAAAATGTGACAAGATGCACACTAAATATAAGCAATATTTTAGAAAAATATTGAGAGCTATGCTGGTAAAAATACCAAAATAAATGGCTTTTTTTTTGAGACTGTTGAAAAAACATGTGAGAAGACCAGTCTAATTTTTATTATTGTTTTCAATCTGTTTCTATTTAAGAGTTGGCAAACACAGAAATATAGTTGTTATTTTGGTTAAAGAACAAAAATACTTCTCTGTTTGTTTCCTCATAAGTAAAACTGATCCCACAAGAAAGGAAAAATGCTCCTTTCACTTAATTTTCAATGAATGGCTTCCTGATGCTTTGCAAGGAATAGTTCAATGCCTGCCCCAGGAAGCCCAGTCTCACAGTGGAAGAAACATGAATCTGAGCAAAGTGAGTAATAGGGGCAAAGGTACCTGAAAGAATGTATTTTTCTGCTGCTCATGGGATGCATTTTGCAGCTCAGCATTCACACATCATAGGGTGCTGACTCCTATAGGCATTCATTTAATGCTGTGAGGGTGTTTTTTAATCTTCTCACTGGTAGAGACAAATATATACTCAATAAAAAATGGAGAATTACTATAAAAAACCTGTTCTTGAGTCAAGTTAAAAAAAAGAATAAGAAAATAAAAATGAGCTAGTATAGATCTACTTTGTACTGTTCAGTTTCCCTATTAACAAGAAAATGGAGAATGCTCTCATTTTATCCTTGTTAGGATTTCACTGATCAGCTGCAACAGCTGTAAGCATTTGATAGTACAACTTGGAAATAATCATTGAGAACCACTTCAATTTTTTCTGAAAAGCTTTTTGAGAAGGTGAGGAGTTTCCCCCAGTGGTTTCTTCTCCCATTCAAGTCCTTGGTCTATTTCTGACACTTCAGAAACTGGAAAATCTCTGAAATCTGCATAAAGATCTGAAAACAGATCCATCCACTCAGTGGTCAGGTACTTCTGTGCATTCTTTCCACAAAAGCCTCATTCACCTCTAAGGATCACAGGCAGCCTATTGCCTTCCTGCTCTATAGTTCAGAGAAAACAAGTTCCAGAGCAGAAAAACAATGAAGCTGTGGCACTATATAGCACCACATGGTGGTTTTGGCAGCAGTTTTTAAATCCAGGCTTAAATTTTCAAAGCCAGATGGTGCAGTACAGTTGTGTCCGGATCATATTTCAAGACAGAGCATTAAACAGTCCACCCAATAATTCAATATCAATACCAAAATAGCTAATTGAGTCACACAAGTCACAGGCAGTGCAACTGAACCGAAAGTAATGTGTTTTTCTAAAACTTAAATACTAACTGCATCCAGTCCTGGGCTCCCCAGTAGAAGAATGCCATGGAGGAATTTGAATGATTTCCTAGAAGGGCCACACAAAGGAGCCAGAGGGCTGGAATACATCTTCTGTGCAGACAGGCTGAGACAGTTGGGGTTATTCAGCCTCAGCTAAAGAAGCCTCCACAGAGACCTTAGAGCAGCCTTCCAATAGCTAAAAGAAGCTAACAAGAAGGCTGGAAAGGGACTTTTTGTAAGGGTGTGTAGTAGTAGAACAAGAGGATATGGGTTTAAGCTGAAAGAAGGTAGATTTAAATTGCACATAAGGATGAGATTTTTTTAGGATGAGGATGGTAAAAAGCTGCAACAGGTTTCCCAGGAAAGGTGTGGGTGCTCCATCTCTGGAAGCATTCAAGGCCAAGATGGGTGAGGCTTTGTGTAACCTTATCTACTGAAAAATGTTTCTCTCCATGGCAAGGAAGGATTGGATTAGGTGAACTTCAAACATTTCTTCCAATTTGAGCTACTTGATTCTATGATTCTATAAATAGGATGTTGTAGACATGCTCCAAGAATGCAGTATCAAATAAGCATTATACCTCCAGAAGCTCCCAGTCTCTGAAGTTGTACTATTTTCACCCATATAATTTTAAGCTTACAAGAAATAAACTGTTTTGAAACAACATCTCATAAGGAAAAAGAATAAAGTGAAGAGTTTGCAGATGATGATCAATGGAGAAAGATTGGAAAAGAAAATAGATGTTATAATTGAACTTGTTAGTTTTCTCTATATATATCTCAACACTAAAGAATGCTACTTAACAAATAAAGTGCAATGACACCAGTTTATTGGCAATGAGATGTCCAGATAGCTTAACACCGTGGTAAAACTTCCTCACTCAAGAAAAGGTGGGAATAACAGAACAATGGATATGGTGTGTTCCATTTAACAAGCAGATTAATCTCCTCGTAGGCAGATGTGGCAGAAAGATGCCAGGTGGATTGCCTCAAGTGTTGCCAGCAGTGAGGATGCTGCACAATTGAGGTGTGAGTCCTGCTCCCAATTACACAGAAAACCCTCTCCAGAACAGTTCAGAGCTGCTGTTAGCTGAATTTAGCTGAATCAGGCTTAATTTTCTGGTACTTGATCCATCATTGTTTCATTGCTAGTTCCCCTACTCTACCAGAATTTTTCAGCTTTTTTTTAATGTGTGTCTCAAAATCACAGAAAGATTTTGAGATAACAGAGAACTCTGTGGGTTAGCACTGTCTAAGGAATTGATACTTACTCCCATAAAGTAAGGAATAAAACTTTCCAAAGATAAATTTTAGACTGACTTCTAAGAAGAAATGTTTGCCCCTTTGAAATTATTTGTCACTTATCTATTGATTTCTTTGGATTTATGTCCCAGGATATCCCTTCCTCACTAGCAGAACCTTTCAAAGAACTGTTTGGTCAGATTGTATAAAATTATTAATTTGATCTAGGATCTTTAATGTAGGATATTGTAAAAATGAGACCATAGATATATTTTGGAAGCTGTGACTTTCCTTCAGAGACATAGTATTTTTGCTCCAGGAAATTGTTCACAGTGTAATGAGCTTTTCCCAAAGCTCCCAGGAAAGACTGCTTACATACTTTTAAATAACAAATGAACTTTTGGAAAATTTGACACTTTGTATTTATCATTTAACAGTCAAATGGCATCTGAAACACCCAAGAAAGGGTTTTAACCTGTCTAGACAAATGTTTTATAAATTATAGATGTTCTGTTCAATCAAGATGAGCTATCTCTTTTTTTAAACCTTTCATCCTTTGCTCTTGTGTCTGGTCTGATGAAAACTGTTTATTTTAAACTAAACCTTGAAGTGACTACTCAACATTCAGATCAATTACTTTTAAAATCAGTAAAAAGCTTTTTTTAGCATCACAAGAAAAAAATTAGTGTCTCTTTCTCCAACACAAAGGCCAAATAAGTTCAAATGAGTGGCCAGTGGTGAACGGTGGCTGAAAGGAATCACACAGATTTTGAGAAGCGTTTGGCCAAGCTGGGAAGCTGCTGTGAAGAGTAAGGATGTTCTTGGCAGTGACAGTAGGCACTGAGTCTTTGAGAACACCAAGCCATCCTTGGGACCTTTGTCCATAGCCTAGGGGCTACCAAGGCTCAGTCTTGATCCCTGATTCTTGAGAGTCCAAGACACCCACGGAGACCCTTGTGTACTGCCCTTGGAAGCAGCAACAGCAAAAGCAAAGGACTACCCTAATGGGAAATGGAGAACAGCTTTTTAGGTGCAGTTCTAAAACATCTGATGTCTGAAGCTTCCAGCAAAAGTGAAAATAATCTTGCTTGGGTACAAGATTCCTGCTACTGACAGTGCATGTGTCTTGGATTCAGCTGAATGAATACATTTAGCAGAAAATCAACTCCTCCAAAAGATTATTGTTTCCTATGTTCATATTTGAAATAGAGGATGGCAAACAGTGGACTCAGAACTTAAAAAAAAAAAATAACAGGTTTAGTGGTGATTCATGTAATTGACGGCAGAACACTTTTATGTATTCTACTTGTTTTCCCGAGGATAATTCTCTAGAGGCAGAAGATTTAGACCAATGTTCCATATAAAGAGTGTTCTCTTAATCAGTCTTTTGCTGGGAGTAAAGGTGAGGGAGTGTGGGTGATGCAGGGAGAAGGAAAATATTGCCTGCTTTAATGCAAACAGCAAAATTTCTGAAAGCACAAAAAACAAATACCAATCCAATCAATACTAGGAAAATGAACCAAGAAATCATGCCCAAAATCTATGGAAGGAGTTAACTCTTCACAATCTCAAGGTGAATCCACTCAGAGTATCCTTAATTACACATTGTATCCTGCAGCTGGTAGTTCAAAACAAATATATGATGAAGTAGGTATGTTAGTAATATAATTATTTATTTTGTAAAACATTACAAAAAAAGTAATGTTTTTTGACTAATTGATTTACGCAATGTAGTATTCAGATTGTACTGATAAAACCAATATTTCTAGAAATATACCACTCATGTAGAAAGATGAATCCTGTGTATAATTTCCTGAGTGTGGGACTTGAAGAGCTGTCCTTGCTATTTACATTTCCTAACCACTAAGAGCAGGGCTAAAAGGTTAGAGCTGAAAATCCCTTGCCAGTCACTTCTAGCATCGTGAATGTTCCCTTCATCTTCTTCCTGACTGAAGTTACAAAGGAGATCTTTCTGTTGCTGTATTGCTTCTGGTCTTCTCTCAGTGCAGTGTCCTCTCCAAATTTGTAGCTTCTGCTGACTTCGTAATTAGGTGAAGTAAACATACTAAAGATTTCCTTGGATGCTCAGCCACATTCTGCAGCATTTTGATATTTACTTTTCTTTCTCACTTTTTAAAGTCAATTCCACCATTTTAATACTTGCTCTAGCATTGCAGTGCTCACTGGATAAAATCACTCTTTTGATGCTTTCATCTTACCCCCCTGGCCTCTCTCTTACTTGCGAAAACCTTGTTTGACTGCATGGACTGAACTGCTTCCCTGTCTGCTTTTGAGATTCCCAAAAGTGATGTGTAAGTGCTCTATATACATCATGTTCTCAGATGTCTCAAAACACACCACCAGTTCCATGTACTTGACTGCTTTGATCTGATTCATTTCACCTATTTGTGGCACATAACATAAATCCCTAAGGCAGGAATGTAGTCACCCATGGCTTCATTTATAGTTGATGGGAAGTAGCAAAGACCTCAACAGTGCAAATTAGGATGCCATAAAAGAGGTTTTTAGGCAACAGTGCCTTTTCTTTCCTCACTGTCTATCTAAGAACCTAATGTGACTGTAGTCCTAAGTGAAATCCCTGTAGTGAAGTGATATGGATGCACTAGTTACTGCTTGATTTGGATTTTCTTCTAATTTATGTTCACACAATGAAGAGAGACCTTTATGTCCCCAGCCCTAAGGTACATATTCATGAGGGATGACCATGTCTATTTGATTGTTAGGAGTTTACTTTCCACATGTTATCACATTAGTTTCTCCTACTTGCATTACTATTAGAACTTGTATCCTTATTTGTCTTATCATTAAAAATTAAAATACCCACAAAAAATAATGGGATTTTTATTTTGCTACAAAATGGGTAAAAAAATCCAAAAGCATACAGCGTGGATTTATGTTTTATTTTTGTACCACAAATGTCTTTTAACAGAAGTTGACTCAACCTAAACTATAACATTTTCAGGTACATTAATGCCAGATATTAAAGTCACAATAGTTTATACACTATTATCTGTGAGAATTTACCTGAATATATATTTCCTGAAGCAATCTCACCATATTGCAATATTTTGACCATTCGCTCAGATGCTCATGTCTGAAATATATTTAATAATGTATAACACTATTGTTTTTCAAAATTACAAGGCTGGACAAATGAAAAAGAAAAATGAGCTCCCTCATTAATATGCACAGTAAGACTTTTTTTATGTAATCTACAGAGACCTAGGAATAAATGTATATGTGTGCACACAGGGATACTCTTTGGTTCATTTCATTTTTTACAATTCCATTTATGAATTTATATTTTATTTTGCTAAAAGCAAGACAGCTACCTCAAACTGCTAGGCTAAATGCAGAGTGTTGTCTGACATCTGCTTTGTTTCATTGTCTGACTGACAGTGAATGCTGGAGCCCATCCTCTTTTATCCAAAGCATTGATTTGTATTCAGGAAGTATATGAGTCATCTTAGGCTGCTAGACTTAGAAACTTAGCTCTTCTAAATAGATGTGTTTAGTAAATTTCAAGTAGCCTAGAAATATCTTCTCGGTGAAAAATATTTGTCAAGCGTAAGTTCAAAACCCCAGCCAAAAGGTCATTAATGCTGTTCAGTGACAGTGGCAGAAGCTCACAAAGAAATGAGCAGTCCAGCAAAATGTGCAGCCTCTTCAGTTCCTTTTGAATGAGGTGCAAGTTACTCAGCAGACCACTAGAAATATGCAACACATAACAGATGAAGCCCAAATGAAAGCATTTTCAATGATCTGGTAACTCATTTTACTTGTGCTGATATTGCTAGTTTCTTGGTACCCTGCAAATGAAGTTCCAAAAAAGCAGAGAACACTCCCAGGATAATTAGTAATCAGAACCACAAAGTTTTTTAGAAAATGTATGAAATGAGTACTTGTGATCCTTTTGCCAGTCTATTAATTCTCCAATTTAAGAAAAAAAAAAAAAGGAGAAAGATAAAAAAGGAAGGGGGATGCCTCATTAGAGCTTAAAAGAAGTGAAGAAAAAAGCCCTTACAGAACAAATAAATAAACAAAAAGCACCTTGCCTTGAAAATCAAAGACAAAACATTAAAGAACTTTTGTAAAATAAATTTAATGTTCATGAAATATGCTGAAAGTGGAAATTGCTTTGGGAAGTTGGGAAATGTTCACATAGTGCTGGATGTCACACAGAAGACGCAAGCACTACACGGTTAAAAAACATTAAATGAGTCAAATGCAGAATTAAAATGAGCACAGTATTAAAAGAGTGCGGGAAAAAAAAAAGATAATACATAATAACTACAAATCTTTTTCCAATTTTGAGTGTTTAGTTGCCAGACCTTTTGACCTTTCTCAAAACAAAAAATGAAGCATTTAAATCTCATATTACTCGTATTTAACTTATGTAATAGACAGATGATGTCTGCATGTCCAGATTCACTAGGATTCAGTGAAATAACTAGACCCTACTGATTGAGGGTAACTTCTGTCTTCTGGATACTTTTCCTCAAGGGTAGCATCTGGCATAATAATAGATATTCCCCCTACAGCCTTTCTTGCATTTATGTTTATACTATGCCAGCTGAAACACTTCTATAAGGAAACATTATTATTCCAAGGAAGTTATTCAGATCCCCCATGTTATATGCTATTCAGCCAGCAGAAAGCAACAACATTGGCATAATTTCTTTAACTGAGCATTGCTTTCAGCACTTGAGGCCAAAGGGTGTCTTAGGCTTCCACAGTGAACACCTGCCCTACCAGTCCCTAGCTGGCTGGATCAGCTCTGTGGAGGAGCTTTGGTCCATGAGATTGGTATCCCTCAGGAATGACCAAGAGGAGGGAAAACTCAGGTTGCTGCTGACAGTAGCCTGGGTGCAGCTGCGTGATGAAAAGTTGTGTGGGATGTGATGCACCATTGCACTTAGATATGATCTAGGTGTCATCCAGACACAGGCAAAGCAAGGATGAGTCTAGCTAGGACTAAGGCTGGATGAAGAGCCTCCAAGTTTCTGTAACAATAATAAGAATCCCCATGCTTCACACCAGGAAATCCGCGATGAATTGATACATGCTGTTTTTAGAATAACAATCTCTCTCATGCATACAGTACACAGTGCACTGTGAGAACAAGATCTGAAATGTATTTGTAGATGAATACACTGTGCCACCTGGAGTTTTAATAAACCAAACCAAATTATTTTCTCTCCATCTCATATAACTTTATTTATGAATAAAGTATTCAGATTTTGAGCAAGAGTTTACTTCCATGAATCAGGAATTAATGAATAGATTTGCAATACCTCTGAGAAAGGCTCATTGGCTCATCATAAATCACTACTAACTATTTGTCAGTATATTTTGGAAAAAAGAGGTAGAGATAGGTGCAAGTGCACTACCCAAGTGGGTCTTTCAGAATATTTTCAAATGCCAATATTGTGGGTAAGACTCATGAGAACTACCACTGCAGAGAAATCCATAACAATTGTCATTTGGGGATTTTTCACTCCTATTCCTCCCTCTCACTTGTGCCTGCCCTAACAGCTATTCTGGCTGTTGTACGGCTTTATTGCATCTTTAGAATTCTGTCTGGATCAAGTAGATTTAAATAGATATGCCCAAGGTTGAGGTATTTCTATGTAGCTTCTGGTGCAATTGCCTTTCTTTAGAGAATACTTACTCCTTTTTTACTGACTTTTTATCTGGAGAAACCACTAACTGACACAAGAAGAATTCTGTGGTGAAAGTGTGTCTATAGGTTTTTATTTTATATAGAAAGAGCAAATGTCTACAGCTACAAAGTACTTGTACTTTAACAGCAGAGAATGCAGCAAGTACAAAAAGGTGAAAATACAAATCACATTCCTTTCCTTATAACAAACAGAATATGTCCGCTTTTGTCACCTGAAGAAAGATTCCTACTTTAGCAATATGAACAGCTCTTGAAATTGATAAAGGCTTTTCAAGATAAGAAAGTTTCCAGCTGAAACTGGAAGAAATTTATCTATTCAGAAAATAATATGGCTTTCGACTTTGCCTGTCTAGTAAACAAAAGAAAAAAAAAAAAGAAAAAAAGCACTACACAACTTCTGAGGATCTACAAACATAAGGCAATATATTCTTGCCAAAGATATAAGAACAAAAAAAAAAACCTCACTTGAGGTTTTTGAACTGTCTTGAACTGTCAGTCTACATATTCTATTCTTTTTTCTCCTTGTGAAAGCCAAATTACTACTAGAGACAGTAGATTCAGAAGAAACTTTAAAAACCCCCACTGGCTTGATTTTCATTTTCTTTTCCTACTAGAATAGTAGGTTAATATACGTGCAATTTTACTTACACACACAAAAAATTTGAAGAAGGGAACAAAACTTACCCCTGAATTGCTGTGTGTGAAAAAAGTTGTCACACAAGCCCCTGCTTCCAATATGACCCAGTATTAAATGAGACCAGTTGGGCAGCTGTGCACGTTGTCAGATGGAGTCTCGTGTTTACTGATATGGATATACTGCATTCACTATCCAAAGCCTGGTCTTGGTTTTAATTTTTATTCAACATTGTGTTAGTCCTTGGCCATGAGTCTGACTCATCTTTCTTGGTCTGTGGTTCTGAACTAATTGGTGTAGCATGGCAAAACTACACCATGGGGTAACTGTTTGTGTCCTATGCCAAGTACAGAAGCCTGGTGTTTGGGATCTGAGTACCGTTTCTTCTTACAAAGCAACCACAGTAAGTTATCCTAACAGAATTCCTTGCAAGAATGTCTAGATAGATGACTTAGAGAAGTTTTCAAAAGAAATTGTTTTTCAGTAAATGTGATTTTTATGGGGTTTTTTTAATTTTTTCTTTTTTATTTGAATTGCAACTTAAATGGAGATCATTAACAGAAGAGTAGGCTGCAAGCAAGAAGAGTTAGACATAGGCCAGGAGAAATATCCCACGGCTCCTACTGCTGCCTTTGTAGATGATTATCTGGGAAATGTAAGAAGAACAATATCTTCAGGTATTAAAAATTACCAAAGTGTACCTGGAAGCCTTGAAAGGATATGAAACATCATAGGTCATCACAAGATGTGCATGGCTTCAAGATCACTCCATAGAACAATGAAGAAGATGTGCTGCTTTATTCCCAGCTATACTGAAGTCTTGGTCTCTGATCATATTTTGGACAAATGCTCAGTAATATTACATAGCAGAGAAACTCTGGCTTACATGAACCTCAAAAAAAAAAAGTGTCATCTACAGGATATGAAGAGAATCCAGTGAGCAGCAAGGATGCCAAGCTATCCTCCACAGGACACACACATCTGAAACAAACCCTGAGGCAGCTAGCACATGTTGCTCCAATCCTAAAAAAGATGAACAAGAAGCTAAGGAAGTCAGAACAAAAGTACCAGTCCTGAAATCTTACATCCCTCCACTACAGTGCCAGGCAGCTTGAAGTGTTTAGAAAGCAGTGTACAAGTAGTCCTGAATCAAAAAGCCTGTAGGTCTTAGCAATTTCAGCAATCTCCTGCACAGGCAGGGGATATTTTCACCGACTGCGGGGGTCACACTCTGGGCTCACCTCTTCTAGGCACTGCATCACAAGGCAGACTGAGCAAAAGTCCTTGGAAAACACCAGGATGAAGCCATTGCTGAGGTCATGTGAGTTGATCCAGCTCTGGGACTGAAGACCTACAGTCTGAGGGACAGAGGCCAGGGAAGTCAGCAGTGATGGCAAGAACACCGTGTGTGCCATTATTCTTCCACAGCATCAAACTGCTAACTCTGCAGAACAAGCAGAACTCTGACAAGAAGTTACAATGAATTCCCACCTTTGATATGTGGCCGGCAATCCAGCAAAGTGCCTAGAAAGCAGAAGTTCAAGGCTGGTCAAATGGCTGGGACCAAATGCCACAAGAGATGAGGGATGATGGATATGTATAGGATTGGACTTTGCTAAAGAGTTGCTGAGGATGAATCTCATTAGGTTTAAGAGGAGACAGCTGCATTCCAGGTAGAAGACAGGCTGTTGCTAACAGATAGCTGTGAAGGAGGTGACTTGGCATCTGCCAAGATGACAGGCACACACGTTTGTTTCATTTTCATGTCCCTTTGAAAGGGACAAGGTGAGGAAGAAGGGATACCACACTGTGTCTACTTCAAGCATCTTCCAGTGGTCCAGAGCACACTGCATTTTGGAGCCCCACAGTCTGGGCTCCACCTTCTTTTGGTTTCTCCCCTCATGCTTTACTCCCTCATGTCCAGATCCTGCTGAGTCACCCAGAGCCAGTGGGAAGTGAGGGATCTCATTTGTGCTCACCTGGGACCATATGTGCAGCTCAAGGCTGTTCTCTCTCTGAGATATTGCCCCTCAGTTAGGCTTGGTGAATTTCTGCTGCTATTTTCTAACAGTACTCTGCAAAATAGCCTCCGTGTTTTCAAGGAAATATGTGCAATTTTTAAATCTTCACCTGTAGACAAAAATAGGTGGAGCAATCAATTTAGTGGTTAGACATCATGGGTGGAAAACCACTTTTCATCACTGTTATGCAAACTTCTATTTCCTCCTGTCACAAAGAAGCAATAATAATTTTTTCATAGAACAGACTTAAATTAACTTTTTCAACTGAAAAGAAAGTATTGTTTTTGTCAGGTACATTTAACAGAAAATAATGGTTTTGACAACCGGTTAAGCAAGACATTGTATTTTTTTATTTTAAACACCATTTCTTACCTGTAGACTTTTGTGGTTTCAAAAAGGAAATCAGAAATGCCATTTAAGTTCTCCTTGCCTCCTGCTATTCACTTCATGTTATTTTCTCTGGTGTAAGACTAACAAACCATTAAGCAATCAGTGGAAGGGCTTGTTTTATCACTTTAGAACTAAAAACAAGTTCATGGATGTGAAAATATGGGAAATCTCACCCATATTTTATTAAAGAACATGTTAATATGTCTTCTTCGGGGATTTTCTCAGTGTGAAAGTACGCAAATTCCATTACTTATAAAAGCACAAAGGGAATTTGATACACACTGATAAAAAAAATAAAACCTTTCAGAAAATAACAGGCAACTCACTGGGGCATAACTGACCTATTCCTTTCTCACTTATTAAATGAATCTGAGGACCGTTTCGGGATTGTATTGATTGTGTTTTCAAAATGACAGGTGACCTCCAAATCAGTTCACAGACCAGTGTCTCTCAGTGAAGCACAGAGCTGCCTGTCAGTGGTGCCCTCGCAATTGAAATAGACATTGATGGACAAGACCTTCAACTGGCTGTTTAGAACATGCAGATTCCCCCGATTAGACTGGCCTTTATGGTTGGGTTTTTGTTGTCATTTCTGTTGTTTGGGAGTATTTAATGAGCTTTTATTGATTATGTGTTTAGTGTTACAGTGTTAAAGAATGTGTGCGATACTATAGTTAAGAATTTGTATTCGCCACCTTTGTAATACAAAGGGTTTGCCGCAGCTTTATAAAAAGAATGATGCTTTTAGCTATAAATATGTGCTCTTGTAAAAATACTGAGTGTACAAGCTTGGCGGTTCTTTCCATTTTGAAAAAGGTTATGTGAAATTTCTGTAAGTTAAGCAGGTTGTTCTTCTAAAATATAATAAGTATTTGCTCTTATGACACAACTCACTGAGATTGGTTTACAGATGTCAGTATATTTGTAGTACCTCAAAATTTGTAGCAGCATTTTAGTGTTAGAAAGGTGAAAACAAATGATTATTTATCTTTTATTTAATATCTAAAATATTGTTACATATGCATGCATGTCTTGTTTAAATGCAGCAAGCATGTAAAAGAAAAGTTGTCTTTAGAAAAGGTGGGTGTTATGTGTATTTACTCAGAACTTGATTTTGCTCTTGCAGTATCCATTGTTTACTTAATACTTCATTATAAGGTGCTGTTTAAAAAATGGAACCTCGATCACAATTGCGACAAGTGTTTATTAAATATGAGTGAAGGAAGAAATAAACCTCAAATTATGTATCATCATTCCTTCCTCCCTGACTTCCTCTGCAAAGTATTCCTGGCTTTGATTTTCCTTTAAGAGAAGAGTGAATGTTAGAAATTTGTAATTGAATCTAAGTTCCACCACATTAGCAATTCCTCCAGCTCACCAAGACAATAATTTTATAAAGTTCTTTCATTAAAAGCATTTACCTCAAAAGTATTCACAATTTCCTCTCCAATTTTTTCTTCTTTGAATTAGATTACTCTCCTCCATGTTTCATCCTCCAAAAATGCTAATTAAAATGCCCCTGGACCAAAAGCAGACTACTCTGTGAGGTCATAGCATCACTTTCTGTCTTCACAATTTCAGTGTAACAATAATTCTCCATTTGATTTTGCCTTTTGTAAGTTGCATATATCTGGGTTTTCACATTGTAAATAAATTTGAACTCTTTCAATAGCTTTTCCTCCATTTTAAAGTTCAAATCTCATTATTTCTGATTGAAATTATTCAAACTATTTGACATAAATCCCATTTATCTTTTCCCAAATCCCATATTCTAAAAGTTTAAGTGAAGCCATGGATGGCATATATTAACTCCCAAAAACATAAGAATTCAATCCCAAATCTCTAAAGGTGACATTAAGAGTATCATATTCTGCCCAAGTGTAGTGCAGGCAGACTTCAGACACATTTGTCTTGGTTAGGATGGACACAAGCCTCTGTCTCTGCAATTTGAGCTGAAGAACCATGGCCCAGCTCAGAAGTCATAGTTGCATTTATCCTGCCCCTGAGACAATGCTTCCTGTCTCTCAGAAAAGAATATGCACTCTGTTGCTGTCAGTATGTGTGGAGCACAAACCGTACCCAGCTGAAGTTCAACCAGCTTGGAAAAATTTATGTTGCCTAAATAAATTCAGAACTGCAGGATGCAATTTGGACGACTTATTTTTCAAGCATCACCATTAAATATCAGTTGTTAGAAATATCCCTAGGCCAGTTGGTTCAGGTGAGCACCCTAGACACAAAATTGTGTTCTGCACCACCTTCTCTCAGCTTGGGAGAATTTATATTCATGGTCACTGAGAGTGCATTAAACTGCCTGTGAAAAGCCCAAATGTTTGCCTTTTCTTATTCCAGACAGGCATCATTTCTGTCTGGGAGGGGTGGGCAACCATAAATAAGGAGCCTGATTCTGTCGCCTGATGATTAAGACACGTTATTTACAGGAGGACAGCACCAGGTCCTGGCCCTTGTACCAGGTACTTATGTGCATTTTCCTTTGCCATTAGCAGTTAAGAGAGATTTTGATCAAGAATGGGAAACATGACATTCCTTCCCCACATTCTACCAGAAAATATAACCATTTCTGGTTGATCTGAACCGATTATTTTTTTAAGTGAGAGAAAATCACAAGAGTATCAGAAAACATATGTTTCTGTAAAGTCAATTATTCAATACCTCAGTATTATTTGCAATACATTGTTGCATCATTAGCAATCTCTATAAATCTCGCTAATCTCGTAATGAAAGCCTAGAAACAGATTTTGGAAGTTAGAGTGACTCTGAAATCCAAATTGCCTACAAACTCAGCAATATTAAAAAGGCAAAATGTACAAGAAATCAGGCATCTCAAAATCCTTCAAGCAGCACCCAGAGTGTTGGAAAATAATTCTGTGTCATCAGAGTGCCAAAATGCTGACCCAGCAAAAGTCGTCTGACAAATATTTTTAAAAGCCTGTGGTTTTTTTAAAAATCTTTCTAGTAATGAGAAATTAATATTTCAGAATTCTAAGAAAAGTGAATCCATTAATTGTCAGGTTTCTTTCGATCATTTTCAGGTCATGGAATAGTTGGAAAATTAACTGGGAAGTTAACTGGGAAAATAGGTTTCAGTAAAAAGAAAAAGAGAAACAAAACCAGCTTTTCATGACTGTTTATTTTCACAATCTTTCCTTTACAGGTTTTGAACTTGTTACATTTTTTTCTTGAGAAAAGAGTTTAATGCAAAATCTTGACAGTGGTTGAGAAATTTATGCTATATTCTGTTCCATTTTAAGGCAGTGACCAAAAAGAAAAGGCACTTAATTTTTACATGTAAAGGGAAAGTCACAATGGAATTTTGTAAGTAAATTAATTTCAATGGCTACTCTATTACAAGCTATTCCCACACCAGTTTTACATCTCTGATATTATGTACCTTGGAGTTTTGACTGTTTGGGGGGAGAGGTTGTGCCTTAAATTAAATTCATGCAGTTATTCTCATGAGTGCAAAGTGTTAATCAAAGCTGCTGTTTCTAGTGACTTAACGACTTCATTCTAACTAATATTTCCAAGTGAAGGGATGTTATCTATTGAAATAGTAAAATGCTCTGTAAAAGTACATATTCAGAAAAATTGCTATCAAAGTACAGATGCTATACAAACATATCTAAGATATATTTATGAGATCACAGTGAAACTAGGGGAAGAGAGAAAGAGATTTCCTAGTTGCTTTTGTTGTGTGCCTGTGAATAAAATTTTAAAGGGCTTACTAGTCAGGAGTCTTATAAATGAAGCAGGACTTCGGGCAAATGGCAATCCATGGCAAGGGCAAGTTTTCTGGTAGGTGACTGTGGCTTCACAAGCTGACAGGACAAAAAGATTGAATCATCTAAGGTGAAAACAATAACTATTCATCTTTTAAGTTTAGAAGAAAACCTATTTAAGTATCCCGTTCCTTAGGCTACAGTACAGCGTCTATGGAAAAACATTGCAAAACTAAGGAGGCTGATCAAAATTTGCAGCTTCTGAGCTAGCATGCTCATACTCTTCATATAATAAAGTAACGGCATTGTTGTATGTGGTAGGGCTGTCCTCCTGGGTTGTCCTTCAGATTTACTAATCTGAAGCACACTTGTAATGAAAATGTATTTCATAAATAAATCAGGTAATTTCCC